>NW_028243332.1:0-105307 GCF_964263255.1 Lissotriton vulgaris | reverse complement strand
ATCGTTGTTTAAACGCACGCGATGCCAAAGCCTACTTATGCAGGTGTTTGTCTGTTGCTGTGTGTCTTTGTTTCCATTTGAGCTCCATTGTGTGCAGTGCCTGTGGTTGGTTATGTGTTTATTTTTGTCTCACGTTTTGACTTGAGTTTTGCGTTTTGACTGAGTAGGAGATTGTGTGCATTTTGTTTGTGACTTCCTGCATCACACGTGTTTGTGTGCTATGTATGGTACATGCACTGAGAGGGTTCTTATTTCTGTAGGTTTCTGTAGTTTTTTGTAGGCATATTGGGTTTGTGGGGGTGTTTGTGATTGCATGTATTTGTGTTTATATCTGCTTGTACTTCCAGCTATCACTCAATTGTATGCTCTGGGAATTTGTTTACCATGTTCCCCCAGTGTATGTGAAAGCAAAATATTATTTCTATTGAAGAATGATTTATTCCATTTACTTTCCATGCATGGTATGTAAGAATATTTGCAATTATGTGTGTGTGTGTGTGTGTGTGTGTGTGTGTGTGTGTGTGTGGGTGTGCGGGTGTGTGTGTGTGTGTGTGTGTATGTCCCCCTGTGTGAGTCAGGTCGGCGCTCTATAAGGATCTGTATTTTTGTGTGTTTTGTTAGAGACAAAGCCTACACATTTAATTTAGAGTGTTTCAAGGTCAAACTGGTTAGCTATTCATATTAAAGAGAAAAAAAACAAGCTGGTGGTTGCAAAAAACACTCCTGTCCCTTCCTTTTTACTGCGGAAACTGGGTGCTTACGCCAAAACGCTATGCTAAGAAGAGCACTGATGCCCACTGCCTGTACCCTGGCCCTCCAGGGCGGTGTCTGGAGAGAAATGTAAAAGTGACAAATTTGGGAGAGATGTGGCCAGGATCTCTCTTACAAGTGCCCAGAATGATAGATGCACACACTCGGCATAGGAGCAGTTGTTTGGTTTAGCGCTGTAAGGCCATACTGCATGGATTTAGGCTTGCCGCAAGAAATGTTTTTTTTAATATCAGGGAAATCAACAGTAAAAACTAGCCAAGCAGACCATAAAATAGGCTCAACTATCTGGCACTGTCTGACCCTGTTATCAAACACCCAAATTAAGCTATTCTTGGCTATATTCAAAGGAAGTACCATGCAGTCTCCTCTGCAAAGGATCTGCCTCTGAGGGCCTCTTCAACGTTGCCTTGCGTTGTGTTTTCCATCTGTCTTGCAAAAACAAGGTTTGTCCATGTGCTATGCACATCACGTCAGAGAATCAAAATGGTTGCACGCCTTGTTGAACCCCGAAGCTCCTATTGTTTATTTCTTCACAATTCTAAACAGTGTAACGTCATCATGAGGTGTTCAAGCGCTTTACAAAGTACTTAGATCACTAGTCATCAAAATATTAAGCTAGAACTAAATGGATTGGGTGGGAGTGTGAGGAGAAGAGAGGATAAAAAGCTTCTTCAGTTGCCCAGAACTGCAAATAAATTGCATCAAACCAGGTCTCGGGTCTGAATACTAGAGAAGATGGTGGGTTCATGAATTCAGTGGGGTGATCCCTGTCAGTTCTGAAACTGTAGCGCAAATAGGGCCATTCCTGATCCAATTATGATGAAACTGTCGAAGAACCAGGCTCACAGAAATAAGTAGGTCCTAAGACCTTTTCTGAACTGAAGAGTGATGTAATGAAGGGTGAGGGTGAGAACATGGTGCCAGCTGGCTGAGCAGATGTGTGCGCCCGTACTCCTCTTCTATTATCACACGCTAAAATACTACTCACCTAGGCAAACCTCTGTCCCCCTGATTCCCGTCTGTCTATGTGTTGTGTGCAACAAGAAAAGTCATCGATTCCGGCACCAACAGCAGTCGCGGTTGACCTGGAGCCTTGGCGTCACCCTCCCTCCCTGCCTCTCATGCTGGTGCGCTGCCGCCCTGGAGTTGAGGCACAGCCGTAGATCCGCGGACCACGGCCTGCTCCGGGTCAACTGCGGCAGCACCAGTATTGGGCGTTTTTTTGCTGCTGCAGGAGTTGAAGCTGAGGAAAAAGATTGTGCTGGGTTAGCCCCGGCGTCCCCCACCGCTTCCCATTGTCTAGTAAAGGGCTGGTGCTGGGATGGAGTACTGAAGTGAGGCTCCACTAATGTTGGGCTCAGCTTCCTCCAATCACTATCCACCATGTATGCCTTTCTTTCCATGACTGAGTTGCACTGTGCTCTCAGGGTCAACCTTTGGCTACCTACAGCTGGAGGTTTGGTCCCTTTGGTTGGACCACTGGAGGGACAGGCCAGGTTTGGGACCACTGGGTTCCAGTTTTGTCTGTGTCCAACAGAGTCCATCTGGGGGAGGTTTCTACACAAGGGTAAGGGACATCTCTCGGAGTGTTGAGGAATTTTCACTTGGCTAGGGCTACTAGACTGGGTACCCCTAACCTGCTAATGGGGGTTCCTCTGGACAGGAGGCCCTTTGGGGTCCACTGACCTCCCTGACCTCTACAGCCCTAGGCTGGTTGAGGCAGGGTAGAGAGGGGCAGGTTACCTGCTCCAGACTGGGTACCACCTTGGAAGGGTCCACTGATATCAGAGGCTCTGACATACCAGGTCTGACTACATCTGGGGCAGTTCCTTCACAAGGGGTAGGGTCAGTTTCCTGAGGAGGCTGACCCTCACCTAAGGTCTGGTGGGAGGGAGACTTTTCTTCCTCCCCAATGCTCTCTGTCTGTGTGTAGTGATCCATAGTTTCAGGCTTCACAACACAAACATCTGTTTGGGTTTGGGCTGTGACCATCACAGCCCTCTTAACCTGTTCAGAAAGGCCTATCATTTTGGAATGGGCCTGTTTCTGTACCTCAGCCCAGGCTGAGATTTCTAGATCATTGCCCAGTAAGACAACCTATAGGCAAGTTTGTAGACACTGCCACGCTCTTTGGGCCAGTGACACCTCCCCAGCTGAGATGTATTACTGCCATGGCATGTTCTGTCTTCACTCCATCAATATTGACCACCTGGTAGCTAAACCCAGGTAACAGTTGTTCTGAGGAAACTAGATGCTCAGTCACCATGGTGATACTAGCCCCTGTGTCCCTATAGGCCACAACGGTCTGGTCATTGATATGGGGCTCCTGTCTGTACTTGCCCAAGATATTGGGACAAGCAGTGAAGTTGGCAAACCCCATGCCACCATCACAGACTAGAGTTGCTGAGGTAGGGGCCTGGTTAGGCCTGAGTCTACCTGAGTTCTCCAAGTATACCCGGCCAAATTCTTGGGGGCACTCCCACCACATGGGGGATTACTACTAGTAGTAACAGGAGGAGTTGGAGTATTACTTGGAGGAATATTTTTCTTATTGTTGGCTTCTGGGCAACTGCTCTCAGTTTTCCAGTGGCCAGAATGCTTATATATATGGCAATAAGGTTTCCTAACATTAGAGGAACGAGTTTGGGACCCACCCCCCTCAGAGGATTTTTAGGGCCCGGTGGTGGATTTGCCCTTAGCTTTATCCCCACCTTTCTCTTGAGGGTTGGTAGAATCTTTCTTCTGGTCACCACCCTGATTTCTAGGCCTCACCCTGGTTCTGACCCATTTGTCTGTCTTCTTTCCAAATTCTTGGGGAGAGGTCAGTTCATAGTCCACTAAGTGCCGATGTAGAAGCTGGTTTTAACAATTATTAAGCATCTGCTCCCTCATAATTACATTTTACAATCGTGTATAGTCTTGTACTTTGCTGCCCAGTAACCAGCCCTCCAGAGACTTAGTAGCACAATCTACAAAATCAGTCCAGTCCTGAGTCTGTCTCTTCTGGGTGTCTCTGAACAACAACCTATACCTCTCAGTGGTTAAGACAAACCCATCTATCAGAGTACTCTTCAGGACATAGTAGTTGTCAGCATCCTGTTCATTAACTGTTAGGAGCTTATCTCTGCCTTTATCTAAAAAGGAGAGCCACAAGATTGCTGCCCACTGCTCCTTGGGGACCTTCTGCACTTTGCAGGCCCTTTCCAAATCAGTTATCCATTTGTGGATGGCATTCCCAATCTGATAGGGAGGGACAATCTTGTTCAGGATTCTGTGGTCATGAGTCCTTTCCCTATCTCTAGGAATTATGCTGCCACCAGTGGGCTCTATCCCACTAAACTTTTTCTCTCTTTCAAGAACCAGGGTCTCTTTTGCAAGGGCAACTTATTGCCTCTTGATCCTAAGCTTGGCTTCTCTCATCCTAGCTTTATGCTCTCTTCTCTAAGGGGAAGACATCCTCCCCAGAGAAGAGGAATTGGACCCTTCTGAGGAATCAGAATGCTCAGAACCACTGGACAGTGATCTGTGCCTTCTGTTTCCAAGGTTAGGCCTACTGGGGTAAGTGGAGGGGGGTCACTCTTGGCCCTCTCCACCTCCAGATAGCCCTAGGTTGCCCAGGTCAGTTTCATCCACTGCATCCTGGTCATCATCCTCATCAGAGACAACTGGATCTTTCCCAGTAGTATTTTCCTCTGTTGAGAGATAGCCCCCCTCTCTACCCCCTTGGTTACCTGGGTCTGATGCATTCTCTACAACATAAGCCACTAAGATTTCTACCAGGTGGTTAAAGGTTGAACACTGTCCTTGCCTCAACTTTCTGACTGCACGCAGGCTTCTCAGTTCTTGAAAAGTGAATGAGTCATACTTAGAAGGCACCCTCTGGGTTTATTCTTGAAGAGGTCCACTAGGGCCTGCTTCCAAGGACATTTTCAAGTGAGGTGTGATGTGTGCACCTACCTACTAAATGGTTTCCTACTAGAACCTCTCTAGGAGTTGCAGTCCGGGTGTGCTAAGCCCTTACCACCTACAACTACTAAGTTCAGTAGAACTTATGTATATCTAAGACTTGATTTATATGTGCCTACAGGTACCTTGATATGATCTTTCAGATGATATTACACGATTCTTTGGTAGAACAAATTGCAAGCTCTAATCCAACCACTGCACACCAATGTGAGAAGTTAGCCTGGCATATGATGTCCACTAGTTCTAATAGGCAGCTTGCACCAGTCTAATCGACCCTTATTGATGGTGGCTGTAAAGTCAACCTTATAGAAAGCTATCCTAGTGGTAGCATGAACCAGCAGTCTTCAGGCTAAGACTTCAGTAGGCAAGTTAAGCAAGTTGTTTTACCATATATAGGGCCATATGTAGGAAGCCTAATTGCGCTCGCAAATGCTGAAATTCGCATTAAATGCAATGTAGGAAGCACCCAAGTTGTGCAACTTTTGGCTTAAGGAATCGAAAAATACCACCAACTTCAAGTTGGTGGTATTTTGCAATTTCCTTGAAAAATGCACTTTTTGGCATTTTTCAAAGTGCCATGTGGGTCACATACATGCCCTTAGGGCATGTATGTGGGCCACATGTACACACATGTCAATTTCAGGGGTGCAAAAGGGTGCCTAATATTGAAATAAACAAGGACCCCCGAACAATGAATAAAATGATTCCTAGGACAGGGAAATAGTATATGAGAAATAACAGCCCTAGGCAATCAGCATAATCAATAACGCATAAATGGCATGATAAACACACAAAAAATGCAAATTTGTATCCGACGTTCGTTTCGGACACGCGGGTCGGATACAAATCTGTGATCTATCCACCACTGGTTTCGTTTAGATACTTTGTGATTGTAAACTATGAAAACTTTGTATTGTAATGAAGTATTGTAATGAATTATGTGACTTGATTTTATGTTAACTTTTTTTTAATTGGATACATTTGCACCTTTGAGAAATATATATTTTTTTGCCTTACTTTCTCTATATATTGCATATTTGTTAGTGTTTATTATGCCATTTATGCGTTATTGATTATGCTGATTGCCTAGGATTGTTATTTCTCATATAAAGGGTGTCCCATTGACACCCTTACAACCCTGAAATTGCATTCTCAATTTGCGATTCTCTAATTGAGAATCGCAAGTTGAGAATGTCTTCCCACTCATTCCTATGGGCCTTCTAGCCCATAGGAATGAATGAGAAGGTATTCCTTATTTGTGAATCCCAATTTACGATTTGCAAATAAGGAATAAATGGTATTCGCAATAAAATTTGCTAATTCTACCTACATTTTGTTTTGCGATTCTCTATTTGCGATTCCCTAAAAATCACAATTTGAGAATCGCAAAATGCAAATTACCTACATGTGCCCCTTTACCCCTTGAATACCAAATGAAAGGACACCACACAAGGTATATGTCAAATATATATGTATTTAATCTAAACACAACCCCTCTGCACTCTTTATGAGGCCAGAGGTCAAAATACAATACAAGTCACACAGTTAATATACAATAAGTTGCACAGTATACGTTATGCCCTAGGGGCCTCAAAAACCATATACTAAGAAAGTGGTATAAGTACCATATGAGAGTTGTAAAGCAGGCCTGGGGCCTGTGGAATTGCGGGCTACACTAAACAACCAAAGCTTAGGAAGTAGGAGGCCCACGGGAGATGCGTGCAGTGTCTAAACGCAGTCTTGAGTTACCATTGACTTTCTATGGGAAACAAAGAAGTTGAGGAAGAAACTGGTGTGGGAGCACACTGCTTCACCTCCCAGCAGAGTCGCCCCTGGGCATCATGGTAGATGCAGTTCAGATCGACAAGCGAGTACACTTGGAAAGTCTTGAGAGTTTCACCAGGTGGGTGCAGATTAGTACTGGCCATCTCTGGACACGTGTTTCTGGATTATTATCCGTCATCAGCAGAGATTAGGCAAAACTATTTGGGGTTGCTGAGCAGGCTGTCGTATTCTTGGAACGCAGTATCTCTCCAGGCGCGCAGGTGCCTCTCCACGAGCTCGTCAGCTCAAAGCGGCTCGAGGGAGCCTTTAAGTAAGAAACTATTGTGGGAGCACACTGCTTCACCTCCCAGCAGAGTCGCCCCTGGGCATCATGGTAGATGCAGTTCAGATCGACAAGCGAGTACACTTGGAAAGTCTTGAGTGTTTCACCAGGTGGGTGCAGATTAGTGCTGGCCATCTCTGGACACGTGTTTCTGGATTATTATCCGTCATCAGCAGAGATTAGGCAAAATTATTTGGGGTTGGCGAAGACAGCGAAGATAGCAAGATCGAAAGATGATGCATCACGAGCACTCTACGACAATGACCAGAGTCCTTAGGGGCAACTTCCGCCGGTGTGTGAGTAGTGTGCGACCCCACCCCCTTTTTGTAACTTAAAGTTCCCTTGAGCAGCGGGCTGATGAGCCTGGGATCCCGCACCTACGCGCCGGAGTGGTACTATACCTGGCAGATATTGGCAGCCATCGGCGACCCCAGAACACTGCCTATCCCTGCTGACGAGGGTTGAAAACCCGAAACACGTGTCCAGGGATGGCGAAGACAGCGAAGATAGCAAGATCGAAAGATGATGCATCGCGAGCACTCTACGACAATGACCAGAGTCCTTAGGGGCAACTTCCGCCGGTGTGTGAGTAATGTGCGACCCCACCCCCTTTTTGTAACTTAAAGCTCCCTTGAGCAGCGGGCTGACGAGCCTGGGATCCCGAACCTACGCGCCGGAGTGGTACTATACCTTGCAGATATTGGCAGCCATCGGCGACCCCAGAACCCTGCCTATCCCTGCTGACGAGGGTTGAAAACCCGAAACACGTGTCCAGGGATGGCGAAGACAGCGAAGATAGCAAGATCGAAAGATGATGCATCGCGAGCACTCTACGACAATGACCAGAGTCCTTAGGGGCAACTTCCGCCGGTGTGTGAGTAGTGTGCGACCCCACCCCCTTTTTGTAACTTAAAGCTCCCTTGAGCAGCGGACTGACAAGCCTGGGATCCCGCACCTACGCGCCGGAGTGGTACTATACCTGGCAGATATTGGCAGGCATCGGCGACCCCAGAACACTGCCTATCCCTGCAGACGAGGGTTGAAAACCCGAAACATGTGTCCAGGGATGGCGAAGACAGCGAAGATAGCAAGATCGAAAGATGATGCATCGCGAGCACTCTACGACAATCACCAGAGTCCTTAGGGGCAACTTCCGCCGGTGTGTGAGTAGTGTGCGACCCCACCCCCTTTTTGTAACTTAAAGCTCCCTTGAGCAGCGGGCTGACGAGCCTGGGATCCCGCACCTACGCGCCGGAGTGGTACTATACCTGGCAGATATTGGCAGCCATCGGCGACCCCAGAACACTGCCTATCCCTGCTGACGAGGGTTGAAAACCCGAAACACGTGTCCAGGGATGGCGAAGACAGCGAAGATAGCAAGATCGAAATATGATGCATCGCGAGCACTCTACGACAATGGCCAGGGTCCTTGGGGCAACTTCCGCCGGTGTGTGAGTAGTGTGCGACCCCACCCCCTTTTTGTAAAGAAGTTAAGGACACTTCCGGATGGACTAGGAATGAACCCTTTTAAACTAGGACACTTCGAGGGTCAAGACCCACGGGAGCACCAGAGTACTCGTGTTACCTCACCCAAGGAAGCCGGGTGCATAGGTGTCTTTTCGTATCGGGTTTTGTCGTTGTTTTCTATGGAGAGCTGCAAAGAAAGTGCTGCAGGCGACCAGAGGAAAAGTGTCCGGGTAGATCCAAGGGTGGATTGGTGATGTGAAGAACCTGAAAGCAGAGGGGACAGAGTCTGGGTCACTAGCTAGTGACCAGGAAGGCGATATCGGGTGCTTAAGGTGAAGAAGGTGAGTTTGTCTCTTCAGCCACGAGGTCCAGGAGGCATCGACGATGACCAGGCACCGGATTTGAGCTGTCCCACAATGGATCTAGATGACTGCGGTGTTGGTATCTGGATTGGACCCAACACGCCTTGGCAACCACAACCCACGCATGATGTCGAGATTGGCTCTGTTGCACACCAGCAACCAGGAAAGCAAAGTTCATTTAAGATGGCATCTTCAGGGGACTCACTAGTCAACGGGCAAAGAACCGGGAAGAAGCGTCGAGCTCAAATGCAAAGGCAGGGCTCACGGGACACACGCGGAGTGTGGGGGCCTGGTCTTCAGTGCAAATGGTGCTCGGGCTGGGGATTCTTGTACTCAAATGCACAACTTACTGAGGCTTCAGGAAAGGAGTGCAGGTAGCAAAATGCAGGAGGTCCAACATGTCCGGTCCCACAACTCTCGTGCAAGCCACTGGTCTCAGCTTTGCTGGATGTGGATCGGGGTCAGAGAAGTAAGTGTGAGCAAATTATTTTGCTTGGTCGTGCTTGAAAAATACAATATCGCGCGCGTGGCGTTGACTTACCGTGATTCTGAGTCTGCCGAGTTGTTTTTCTCCCGGTTTGCGTGTGCTGCGCCATTTTGGGTCTTGCTGTGTGATCGCGCGAGAGTTTTTCGAATGCAATTATGTAATCGCTGCTCGCCATCTTGCACAGCGAGAGTTTGACAAAGCGAGTACGTCATAAGAGCCCGCGATCACGCATTGCGGGATTAAACAATGCCAAACACGTAGATGCGGCGCGCAGCCACACTTTCGGCGGGAGATTTGAACAGCTCACTTTCCCCGAAATTGCAAAAATTGCAATTCTGCACAAGAAATCCACCACAGGAAGCATAAACCTTCTGAAAATGATGATTTTGATCAGAATAACTCCTCAGATTGTCATTTAGGCTACAATTTATGGCACTGTTCTGTAGTATACTATCTATCGTACTGTTTCTAATGTTACGCTCAGGCCACTCAATGTTTCATTTCCTTTTTTTTGATATGCTGCTACTGCCAGTGTGCACCACTACTACTACCAAATTAATATGAACTTGGTACCTTGGTTCTTGGTATATATTCTCAATGAAAATAAGGAATAAAGCAAAAGTATTCCTTATTTAGTATTTGTATTACTATGGCCAAACTATGTCTGTTTTTACTTTTTTCAATCTCCTGTTTCGTCGTGAACCACAAACACGCCTTAGAATATTACTAGATTATTTTTTATTTTATCAAATAGCAAGATTTTTAATTATTTCTTTTTTTCAATTCAAACACATTTGTATATACAAATAATTTTTCCATATATACAAAAGAAGCCCTTCATTTCCAAACTAGGATGTCACAATGAAACAATAAACCGGACATTCCTATCGAGATCAAACAGATTAATGTGAGGAAAACAAATAGGTAGAAATTATTTAAACCAAATATTTTTTCAGTCCCTCAACAAATTATTTCAATTAATCAAAAGTGTTTTCTATATATCTGTTGTCTCTTTACAGTCGACGCGTTTCAGCCAATCAATTATGGCCTCTTCAGGACTAGGGCTATTCAAAATCCATCGGGTTATAAAGTCATCTGGGTTTGAAAAACGTTTTCAGGATGTGTCAGGCGCTCTCTTTTTCACTGGGCTCGCATTATATCCAATGAATGGGAATAGTTAGTTTACTGTCGGTGCTTGGGTGAAAGTATCACCATTTTAGCAGCATATAGCTGTCACACAGGACGCCTCTTAGATTTAACCGCTCGCGTTCGCGTTTGTTTACCGGAGGTCGGCCACGTTTGATGCTCTTTTCCCGGGGTGATTTCTGTGTGTCTATTGCTTTCGAAGTTGATCACAGCGGAGATCAACTTCAAAAGCAATAGACACACAGAAATCACCCCGGGAAAAGAGCATCAAACGTGGCCGACCTCCGGTAAACAAACGCGAACGCGAGCGGTTAAATCTAAGAGGCGTCCTGTGTGACAGCTATATGCTGCTAAAATGGTGATACTTTCACCCAAGCACCGACAGTAAACTAACTATTCCCATTCATTGGATATAATGCGAGCCCAGTG
Organism: Lissotriton vulgaris; assembly: GCF_964263255.1. Lineage (NCBI taxonomy): Eukaryota > Metazoa > Chordata > Amphibia > Caudata > Salamandridae > Lissotriton > Lissotriton vulgaris. The sequence goes on along the minus strand of NW_028243332.1, from coordinate 94,572 downwards.
AAAAAGAGAGCGCCTGACACATCCTGAAAACGTTTTTCAAACCCAGATGACTTTATAACCCGATGGATTTTGAATAGCCCTAGTCCTGAAGAGGCCAGAATTGATTGGCTGAAACGCGTCAACTGTAAAGAGACAACAGATATATAGAAAACACTTTTGATTAATTGAAATAATTTGTTGAGAGACTGAAAAAATATTTGGTTTAAATAATTTCTACCTATTTGTTTTCCTCACATTAATCTGTTTGATCTCGATAGGAATGTCCGGTTTATTGTTTCATTGTGACATCCTAGTTTGGAAATGAAGGGCTTCTTTTGTATATATGGAAAAATTATTTGTATATACAAATGTGTTTGAATTGAAAAAAAGAAATAATTAAAAATCTTGCTATTTGATAAAATAAAAAATAATCTAGTAATATTCTAAGGCGTGTTTGTGGTTCACGACGAAACAGGAGATTGAAAAAAGTAAAAACAGACATAGTTTGGCCATAGTAATACAAATACTAAATAAGGAATACTTTTGCTTTATTCCTTAATTTCATTGAGAATATATACCAAGAACCAAGGTACCAAGTTCATATTAATTTAGTATCCTTTACCCAGGTACCTTTTTGGTTTAATGGGTTTCCCCTGGCACAACAATGATATTTCATCCGTTGAGGATTCAAGTCAACAACCAACCTTAATCACCATTTGCCATGCAGGCAGCCCTCTGGCTACCCCTATTCTCAAACACGAATCACAGGTAAGTTAAGCATTTTGGAGAGGTAGAATAATGGGTTAGGACTGGGAGGAGAGCAGAGACTGCCAGTACTACTAGTAAAGTACTAGTAGGGCTACTGAATTCACTAACTCAGTTACTGGCACTTTGGTACATTTCAGGACTAGATGTTTCATTCATGCTGGTAAATTGGAAGAAACCAAACGTCCAGTAACCACCGCCCACCCCCACACAAAATAATATGAACGCGTATACTATGTTTTGGTATGAAAAATAATTATTAAGAAATATATTGATGTAGTCAAACAATAAAATGAAATAATCCAACTCACCCCCCTGCCTAACCCCAACCAATGTCTAAAAATCCAAAAGTCCCCTTTCCCAAACACCCAATTCCCACCCCCCAACAGTCTTCAAAAAAGGGGCAAGGGACAGTCACTTCCTCCGGTGGCGTAATGTGGACGGCTGTTCCTGCACGTCCCACAGCTCTTTGCGGAGGTCCCGGAGCTGTCGCTGATGTTTTTCGGTCAACCGCTCCAGCTAGTCCACTCTTTTACGGAGGCGGTGCTGATGTACAATCCAGGTTCTGGGGGGTGGGAGGGCTGCTGATTGTGTTGCTGCTGTGCGGCGGCGGCGGGAGGCTGTCGGGCCACGGCTCTGTTTGGCTGGAGGCTTCTGGCTGGTGGACACGGGGCACTGGAGGAGGATGCAGTGGTTGGTGTCTCCTCCTCCTGCTCCCGAGCCTACAGCCGCCGATACTCAGCACAAATAGCCTGCAGCTTACGGGCCCTGTCCCGGGCAGCCATCTCCTTTCTGGTGAGCTTTTTCGAAGTAGCAACTATATGAAGAAAGAAAGAAAAATACTGTAGCCCATAGTCTTTAACATAAAGTCAAAATAATTCAACGGAAAGTTGACTCTCAGTAACACCAGCAAGTAGCAAACACAGTATAACATTTTGGCATGTATCTTTCCACCATCTTTGTAGGCCTGTGACATTACTGGGAGTTTCAGGAATTCCACTAGCAGGACTATGGGTGGACTCACTACTACATACATAGTCAGAGAGTGCTAAAAAAAGTCTTCTGTTTTTTTCTCTTGTTTTGCAAAAGAAATTACTGGTACGTGAACTTGTGGTAGCAGGCATGGCAGCTCACTCAGCTTGCAACCAAGAAAAACAAACATGATGATGCAGACTCGCAGTACTTTGAGCAGTACATGCAGGTGGCAATAGGAAGCTCTTACTTTTCTATAGATGTGGCACTGCCACTGGTGATACTCAGTTACACCAAGGGCTATTGCTCAATGTAATGATATCTTTCGCACTGCCCCCCGGGCCTTGACTACTACAAAAGAAGAATGACGATTATTCAATTCTGATCATATATCATTATCCTGCCGATCACATGATCTTTGGTTATATGATGGATGACTTTAGGTGCTTTGTTTTGATAGATTGAGTGAACTACAGCGATAGTCCATCCATATACACAGCTGAAATACAATTATTAACATAGGGAGTGAGTGTGGCACCCATAATTGCCGGAGGAAGGGACTTGACTTGATATAATGTTGTCAACTATACAATACATACACAATAGATGCTATGCTTGCAAAGTAAAGTACTGTACTGTTAGTCAAGGCAGGGAGGATTTGTGAACAATCACAAATTCTAGTATTTGGATTTCCTCCGCTTTGCTACTCTGACACGGACATGCTGTTCAAAGTAACAATCTTCATCCACTCAGCATCTGCTCTACTACATCATACACTTCTGCTATCGATGAGGAAAAAGAAGATAACATCCAGGCTTCCAAAGTACGTCTATCATTCTTCTTAATGTCTCAAATGTACCAAGTTTTCTTTTTCTCAACAACCAACTAACACCCTTTTCATTATATTTTGGAAACCACTGTCCTCTTCTCTTGACTTGCATTCAAAAACACCATTCTTTACAGTCATAAATGTTAAGACTCGCTCGTCCTTCGTTTCACCCTTCTTTCACTTTTCGTTCTTCACATCCCTAAAATACATCGGGCAGATTTATGATAACTGGCGCATCCCCAGGGATGCGCCAGTTATTTTGCGCCGCTGCTCCGCCACTCATGGTGCGCCGCATTTACAATGCGGCGCACCATGGGGCAAAAACGGCACAGATGCGTGACGCATCTGTGCCGTAAAGGTGGCGCATTGCTGGAGTTGCGTACCCGAGAAGTACCGCCGCTAATGCTATTAAAAGTCAAGGTTGACTGTCTTCTCCGTGATAGCCAAAAAAGTAGTTCTAAATTAGTAACCGTTCTTAGCAGTACAGTGTACTTGTACTAGTGTACTGTGTACTGTACAGTACATCATACACTCCTTTGCGAGCCTACTCAAAAATTTCAATAAGTAAGGAGTATAATAACTTACCACCGTCCACCGCCGCTGAGCCTTCCCCCCCAGCTCCTCCTGGTGGCGCCGCCGCATCCGCCCCTAGAGTGGACCCCTCCGCACTGCTGGCCCCGGCACTGGTGGTCATCTATGCCGCATCAGATGTTGTGACGTCTAGAAAAAACATGTCATATTTTCAGATGCCATACATAACCCCCTATTTTGTCTGGTAATGGAAGAAAATGTTACATAACACATTTTTTATTACTGGGATTGAAAAAAGTAACGGTTTTGGGGAGGGTGTTAACTTTTTATATGCTTCTTCCATTAAATGCTACACTTCTTAGGACAACTGATGAATGCTTGCTTAACGTGCACAATTTTTCTAATTACAGAAAGAAGATTTCATTGCCCTTCTGCCAACAGGACGATTCGCCAACTACTAGTAAGTCTTCACCAGCAGTACTTTAAGTACTTTAAAGAAGGTGGGGGCTCCCGCACAGTTATTCTAATAATTAATTTCATGTGTCTGTTAACTATTACGTTAAAGTAATTTGATTCATGGCAATGTTGTTTAAACTTTAACGTCATCTATCAGCAGTGCTCTCTCCGAATACTACGCTATTAAAAATAAAGAAATATTTTTTTTCATTTCTAAAACTAACAAACACTGTGTGGTTTTTGTTCACGAGTGAGTGAGCGGAAGGGTTTGAACTACTGCACTTGGCAGTCATGTTTCAGTGACTCAGATAGGCCGGGACTCTGCGGTAGTCTTCTTCTGTTCTTGGTCGTAAAATCATTGGTCAGACACACTAGATAGTCGGTCAGGGGATTGGGGTTCAACTTCTGTTCTGGATCAGAGTTTTGTTTAACACCATTTGCTGACTGGACAAGCTTAGCTACCTACACAGACCGACTCATAATCGTAAATAGTAGTAGCACAGAGAGTGATGGTAGAGGCAGGAAAGTTATGTAATTCACTAACTACACCAACAACAAAAAGGTTCTCCTATGACTGCCATCACTCAGCAGCACGAGACGTCACGTGACACACACAGTCCGTCATCATGATTGCAGACCACTAACAAATGTCCTATAACAAGTAATAAATAATATACTCAACGTATCAATCCACCACTATCTCTTCTTAGTGGCAGCAGGAGTACAAAGAAGGACTAGACTTGAGTCTCTACTGTCTCTAGCATTACGCAGTTATGCTCTCAAATGAGCAAGTTGCAAACAAGTAAGCATAGTAGCAATGCAAATTACCAGGCGAGCAACTGCAATGACAGAAGCTATTTAAACATTAATTCACCTGCAATGTAGTCGAATCAGCAGCATTCGTACTCTTCCGTAAAAAACATAGATTAGCCATATAACACAGAGCAGAAGAAAACAAAGTAGTTATTAAATAGCTGCTCACCAAGGCAAGGGATCTCCACACCTAGCAGGTGGAGCAGGTCCTGCTCCCGGTCAAGGACATTGGCCCACCGGTGTGTTGCTTGGTTGTAGGTGCGCCGGACCCCCGACTCCCTCCGCATGGCCCGGCACACCTTATCCCACCGCTGGCAACGCTCCTGGAGGCCATACCCTTGACCGGGCCGGCCCCCTGTTGCCACGGTCTTAGGGAGGTGGCACAGAACAAAAAATATAAGGGCAGCCACCATCACTGCGGTAAAAACCTCCCTAGCCACTACATCCACTCCCCTCAATCGCCCGCAAGGGAGCCGGCTACATGGTGCGGAACCCTTCCCCTTTGACTTGCCGGCTCCCTTTGCCATGGTCCTGGGCGAAAGAAGAAAAGAATAGGGGGAAAAAAATAAAAGAGAGAGCTAAACAAAAAAAGTAGTTATTAAAATAACAAAAAGTTGAAAAAAAACCTCAAAATATTGATCTAGACAAATAGAGAGATAGATAATGAGCAAACAAGAGCAAAAAAAAGTTCAAAGAAACAAAGGATTGCAAAGATTAAAAGAGGATAGAAAAGCCAGGCCCAGAACCATAGCAATGAATGAAAAACAAGATGGCCGCGCCCATTGAGGAATGCATGGGTAAGTTTGCGCGATATTTCCCCCGCGAACACGCAAAAACATTTGCAAACTCATAATAGCGCGCCGCACACAACACGAGATTGCCAATAGCGCCCGGAAACGGAAATACGCATTGCGCACAAGAGGGCCGCACCCATGTACAACCGCATGGGTAACTTCACGGTCGGTGCACTGCAAGTGGCCTGCGAATACGCAAAAATCCTGCGAACACGCAAACAAAACAAAAATACGAATTCGCACGAATTCGTGAATTTTGCAGATTCGTGCATTTCGCCCACACCTACAGAGAAGTCTGGAAGTCCAGTTCTTGAGTCACAGAGTCTTTGGGTTCCGACAGGAGCCTTGATACTGCAGACCGGCAAAGATGCTGTTGGTGCCGGTTTGCACAGGGTGGTCACTCCTTGACCACAAGGGAGATGCCTTCCGTCTTCCAGTCAGAATGGAATGTCGAAGGTCCAAGATATTTCTTTCAAAGATTCCTCCAGGATAATCTAAAGTCCTGGGGACAAATCTCCTATAATTATAATAAGAAAGGGGGCTGGATTACCTGACTAGGTCCCTCCTATGGGTGGACCTGAGAAGGGGGTGGTTACACCCCTTTCCCTTTGTACAGTTTCGTGCCAGAGCTAGGGCTGCAGTGCCCCAGCAACTGGTTTGAACCGGGCTATGCATGGAGCACCTTGTGTGCCCCAGGCAGTGTCTAGATGCATTCACTGAATACAGCCCTCCCTGCCCCAATACACAAAACCCCTGTCTGGGGAGGTGCCAGCACCTCCCTGGACAGGAAACCTATTGTTCGGGCCTCCCCTACCGGAGTTTTGTCCAGCAACAGGAGGTCAGACTCGTGTCTGTGGCAGCAGCATCCAGTTTGTGATCCCGAGGCTCTGTTTAACTTTAACCAGGTAAAGAAGTAAGCTACATGTCTTTTCCCTCTAGAAGGGTGGAATGCTACCCCCGCCATCAGAATTGGTGGGGGGTAGTATTCCAAAGTGTTTGGCATCTTACACAACATGTTTTGATAAAGCCAAACCAAAGTTAGCATTAATCGCGAGGATTATAATGCACTTAAGAGTATATGTTATGGCTATATCATAGAACAGCTATAAGGAGATGGTTCTGAAAGCTGCAGAGGGGCTCAGCACATGCTAGGGCACCCTCTCACATAAAACCAAGCACGTTGCCTCCAGGATTGTCGAGGCCTACCATAGGAGTGGCTTATCGGTGTATATGTGTCTATAAATAAAGGTAGATATAGGTATACTATAGCTAAGTAAGGGGTGTTTACATCACCTTACCCAGGTTGTGTCAACAGACCTGTGGTGTCAAGTTTGAAGGCAAACCAGGGGTGGCACAATACATGCTGCAGCCCCTGGTAGGCCTAGGGTATACCTATGCCCTGGGTACCTATGGTACACTTTACTGGGGCTCACAAGAGTGAGCCAGTAACCAATCTGGTATGTACCTAAAGTACATGGAGTCCATTTTATAGAGAAAGCAGATAGACTGGGGCCCTGAATCGCAGGGTCCCAGGCCAACTAAGTCGAAAAACCAGCAAAACACCAGGAAAAAAGTTGGGGGTAACCATATAGTCAGATTACACCTTCCTACAATGTTGACCTGAAAGATTTTGTTAGGCTATGATTGACTGATGGGCAAAAAACAAAATGTAACTGCTGTCTTATCTCATTGAGGGCTTGGAGGGTGGAGTACTTCTTTAAATGAATTCCTTGCAGATATTGTCCTGGAACGTAAATGGCTTGAGGGTGAGGTCACGCAGAAGGAAAATGTTACAACATTTGAGAGATTCCCCCACCCAAGTCCTGGTTATCCAGGAGACACACCTTCTTGAGGCAGAGATGAAAGATATAATAAAATCACAGAAGTGAATGGACTCTTATGTATGCACCGATCAGAGAGCAAACATAAGGGGGGTGTGGATCTCTTTAAAAAAATCAGCCAAAGCACACATTTTACAATATAAGGGTGACCCAGGGGGAAGATGGTTGATAGTGAAAGTCAGTGTCAGAGAGGTTCTTTTTACATTAGTTGGCTACTATGGCCCGAATCATGATAATCCTTCTAACCTCCAAACTATTTTCTCGCACCTATTGGACTTCCCCGAGACAGTGATTTGGGTAGGGGATTTTAATATTTTTCTGGGTCCCAAATTAGAAAATCCCCTAACAGTAGGGTAATCACCCCTTCCAGATCAAGAACATCACAATTGGGCCTTAGCGATAGATGGAGAGAGAGGTCAGGGAACAGATGGGTGTATCATTTGGAAACTTGGTTCAAGCATAAGTCACGTATTGACTACATTTTGATTAGCCACACTCTAAGACATAAAGTAAAGGATACAAGTTATTTACCATTGCACATGTCAGACCACTCCAGCATTTTATTGATGCCACAGAGCCTAGGTTAGAGCGTGGTTGTTGGACTTGGCCCTTCTGGCAGGTTCACCCCTAAACTTTTTGCTTTTAGTTGTGACCTGGTGCTAGTGATTTTTCGCTTCTGCGCACTTTACCACTGTGTCCCAGTGTAAAGTGCGTGCGTGTAGTGAGGGTGGCCTGTCCTCCCACAGGGATGCATGGGGAATGTATGGCTCAATGATTAGAGGGGCAGACCCTGATGCAGAGGTCTACCCCGCGACCAGGGTTCAATTCCCCGCCTCGGCGGGTCTTGGGCACAAAATTCCACTGACCTGATAATTCTCGCCTCGGTGCCTATTCCAATCATGGAGTCCCACTCTGCAACTCTGGGTAATAGCTTGCTTAATCTCCACAATGGCCCCCACAACGCTAAGGATGCCTGGCCTCCACCTTGTGGGTGCCCAGGAGTGGACGCCTCACAGGGAAAGCCAGGATGGGTTCCACAGCGGTATTCGTACAAGCGCCTTGAGACCCTTGCGGGTGAGTAATGCACTATACAAGTATCAATTTACTTTACATGTTAGTTCCTGATGTGTGGGTAGTGCAGGCTCGAGTTTGGTATGTGCGGACTCATGAGATTGAATGCTGCGCAATGATATGTACAGCGTTAATGTGTCTAGTATGGAAGTGCCACTTCTAGAAGTTGGCATGTCTGTGTAATAAAGGTGCAATTGGAGTTCTGGACTTTTTGGTACTGTCCAGAGGTGTCAGGGACAACACCCGAAGACCCCTGAGTTCTACCTGTCTCGGTGCACAAATAAACAGAAACACGGGCTTCTCGATGGTGGCGTCAAAGACCAAAGGTTTATTACTGCAGGGACACAGAAGTCACAGAAACTACACACGGGCAGAATCTAGGAGCCTGTTCGATTTGTACAAAGTGGGTTGCTCCTTAAATACAAAATTAGCTTGGGGCAACATTCTTCACATGCTAGTACATTTCTAAACCTTCATGTCCTAAACAATAAATATTTGGCGTTACACAAGAATCGTCAACAATATCTGATGTCAAAACATTACGAACGAGGGGTTCCCACTGTTCCATCATAATCCCATGTCAATTTTTCATTCAAGAGCCGGACCGCCTCATCGTAAATTTCGTTACCTCCCCCTAATAAAGGCCCAGAAGGAAAGGAGCAGAGCCAGGTGCAGAAGATAGAAAAACAGGATAAGAGATGTTTGTGGGTCGTAAATGGGCAAGGCTACCAGCTTCGGCCGCCTAATCATGATCAGGCCAACAAACACGAGAACCAGTATAGCAGGACTGGCCTCAGGCTGGGGAGGCAGCTTCTGCCGAGTCATGCGGCCACAGCGTTTCTGTCCTAAGGTGCACGTGTCACTAACAAGGTGAATCGCCGGCTAAAGCTTACGTGTCCTTAAGTGAAATGGGTTGATCAGAGGTCACTGTGTGTCCATTGACTATGTGAGGGCAAGAATACAAAATGGCTGCCATAATCTAAGATGGATGCCATGGGTGAATCAGAAATGTGTTTATAACAAGAGTGCTCTTGCTCGTAGCATAGCGAAAACACCAGGATATGCTAAATGGATCATTTGCGGTTCACTGGTACCAAAATTATGAGTTTACGACAATGTTGAAAACACGGGTTCAAATCATCACGGAACCTCAGACCCTCCTTTTGCCCTTACATAGGCAATTACTTAGTCTATGTCAGAGTCTATCTCGATGTTCATTAGGTCAGTGATATGTTGTTGTATCATCATCCTTTCTCGTACCTTGTCTCCAAACACAGGCGGTTTTCTGAAACAGGTTGCAGCACAGAGGCTACACAAAGCGGGACCACATTGGATAATAAGGCAGCACGAGAATAGGAATACTAAGATAATACCAACGACCATCAGAACCTTCCATCCCCACGCTGATAGTAGAGTCCAAAGCCACTCCATTAAGGACCAATTTCCCTTGTCTACGTGAATAGAGTCGGAAATCTTGTGTAGCTTAGAGATCGCTTCGTATACAGTCGGAGCATTATTGGGTATAAAAACACAGCAGCTCGATTGGATCATTCTGCATACCCCACCTCGATCTGCAAGTATTACGTCAAGAACCATACGATTCTGCAACGTCATGAGACGATCCGCCTGGAGCTCAGCTGTTAAATTACTAAGGGCACCAGCAGTTTCTGTAATAGTAGATTCAACTACCCGTGTTAGCTGACGTAGATTTCTACTATTGGCCATAGGCCCCCAGAACGGAAGGAAACCTTTGAAGAAGTCTCCGGCTTCCTGACCAGCGGTATCTTCTTTGCTGAAAACACTTCTTGCTACTCTGGTCTTGTGATAATCTGGGGAAGCAGTGTGTGTTGGAGGCAATAGTCGAGCAATATAGCATGAACCTGAAAAGTCAGCAGGCAGCCATGTATATGCCCTATCCTGACAGATGAAGTAGGTACCCTTAGCAGTTAGGAAGGCAGGGGAAGAGTTCGACGGATACACATAAGTCTCAACACAGTCACTCTTCCCTAGCCGAGCTCTTGGATTTCTCCCATTTCCTTGCAAGCAGAATTGACCTCGGTGAGGTACGACCCAGACTGGAGTTGAGCTTTTACGCTTGCTTTCACCCAAACTAATACTATATTCTGTGGTATTCCAACTCAGATAAACCCGTAGTTCATCTCTAGGGACAGATGGGGAGTTATTGACGTCTTTAATCATGTCAGTTATTCCCTTTATCAAGGCTTTATTAACGGATGTATACCTAGCGGAACGTGGAGGACGCGGGGGATAGGTCTCGAGAGCATAGACAAATACAGTTTGGAAGGCCCGACTTGATCCATTATAGCTAAAAGGCAAGACCAGATAAGGAATGCCTTTATCCATAGTGTGTGGTATCAATCCACATACCCAGCAGTCTGTTGTGTTAACTACCAGTTGGTGTTGATGCAAGAGTTGTACAAAAGTGTTATTTATGAATTCTGAGCGTCGAGCTTGCTCATGTTCAGGGAACGGTTGAAAGGAATGATAAGAAGCAACAGTAGAAGAAACACGATCAAGGGGAGGTACTGTAGTTGTTATCGGTGCAAAAATTAAATGTATACCAAAGACGATTCCACCCACCAACGTTATTAAAACAATCAAAAACGTAATTGCACATTGCATCAGAAAACATTTGTTATGAAGAATCTTGTAGAGTCTATTTCTGCGAACATAAATTACATTCTCTCGGTGCAGTCCAGGAAGCTCCATCTTCTACAACCGCTCGCGACCACTGATGATATGTACGTAGTTGAAAATGCCTCTATCAGCCCTGGGAGTTCCCAGAACTAACAGAAAGACCGACCTTGTGTCTGGCCCCCGCAGATTCAACTTGGCACAAAGCCACGACCCTACGGCTACCCAGACGGCAAGGCAATTAAAACAACAAAATATACATAGAGAAATGCAAAATATTAGCAAACTTCCTGGCTGGAGGCAATGTATCAGATCAAAATATGTAAAATAGGCAGTTTCCTGCTTTATTTGTCCTTAGAATGAGAACGTAGGTTGTATCTCAATTTTCCTGGAGTTGTTTGATCTGGAAATAGTCTGTTTTCAGCAGGGGTTACAATGTTCGAGTTCGCAGATGACAAATCTTCGTTTGATGCTGAGGACAAATGTTCAGTGTTCAAAGGAGCAGTTTCAGAAGGGGAGTAAGAGTTCGGTGAGTCAGTAATCAGTTCTGCATCGCTGAAAGGAACGTATCTAGGAACTGGTTCGGTTTCAGAGGCACCAATTCCTTTTCTCACCCAGTTATCATAAGGAAGTGGAAGGGGTACACGCTTTGCATGGGTCGCGTGGACCCAATTCTTTCTGCCAGCCACACGTATAGCAGTCCTTGTCGCCAAAAGAACTTGAAATGGTCCGACGAACTTGGGTTGTAGATTTCTGGTCCGTCCAAAGTTCCTGATGACGACTTGGTCGCCGGGCTTCAGCTGGTGACCTGGACAATCCGGTGGCTTTGGCAATGCATCGAAAACCTGTTGGTGAATGAGACTCAATTTAGCAGTCAAGTCAAAAAGGTAATCAATTAGCATTGGGTATTCCAGTTGCTTGAACTCCCTCGGTCTAGGTACCCCCCAAACATTTGCAGGCCGACCGAACACAATCTCTTAGGGGCTAAGCCCTACTCGAGAATGTACAGTCGCTCTTGTGGATAACAGGGCCACAGGTAGTGCATCTGGCCAGGACAAGCCCGTGGAGGCTTGTATCTTGGCCAGTTTCAGCTTGAGGGTGCCATTGTAGCCCTCAACTAAACCTGCAGACTGGGGGTGATTCGCACTGTGAAATTTTTGTTTAATATTCAAACCTGCACACACACTCTGCATAACTTTCCCTACGAATTCACTCCCGTTATCTGACCATACAATCCGTGGCATACCATACCTAGGGAAGTATTCTTTTAGAAGGATTTTGGCAGTGGACAAGGCAGTATTGTTCTTTAGTGGATATGCTTCGATCCACCTTGAAAAAGCACAGACTACCACTAGAACGTACTTAAGATTGTTACAACGATCCATGTGAATGAAGTCTAACTGAATCACTTCGAAGGGGCAAGAAGGAGGAGCGAAGTGACCAGCGGGTGTGGGGATTCCCTTGCCAGGATTATGCATCAGGCATATCATGCAATTTCTCACCACTCTTTCTGCACACTTACTAATTCCATCATTCTTCCAGACTGGAGCCAACATCTTACAAATCCCTTTAGAACTGATGTGCGCTGCTCCATGCGCCATCGTTACCACCGCAAGCACATACGCATCAGGCAACATCCAACGCTGTTGTTCCGATAAATCAATCCAACATCCATTCGAGTCCAATTTACCCGTATTCTCTTTCCATGCAAGCTTTTCCTCTTCAGTCGCTTCTTCCTGAATTGCTTTCACACTTTCCACTGTATCCTCACACATTCCCGATTCAGTAATCCATCTTGCAGACGTTGCAACATACATTCTACTCATCGTATTCCTAGCTGTCTGTTTAGCGGTCTCATCAGCAAAAGCATTTCCACGACCAACATCATCCGTGATTGCTCGATGAGCACTGCACTTCACAATCGCAGCTTCAGTCGGCAAGGTTAGAGATTCCAACAAGTCATTGACTAGCTGACCATGTTGGATCTTAGTCCCATGGGACGTAATGAAACCTCTTTCCTTCCACAAACGGCCAAAACTATGGGCTACGCCGAACGCGTACTGACTATCTGTGAACACATTCACTCTCTTTCCCTTAGCTAAAACACACGCTCTAATCAATGCAATTAATTCTGCAGCTTGGGCAGAATTCTGACTCACTCTTGCAGTCTCCACAATCGTACTCAAAGTCGTTACTGCATAGGCAGCTGTTACATCACCATTCTCCAATTTAAAACAAGACCCGTCGACGTATAACGTGCCATCTGGATCTGATAATGGAGTGTCTTTAAGATCAATCCGACAAATTTTAACAGGAGGGGGGAGAGAGAGAGAGTCAGTGGATTCAGTCTCCCAAGTTATGTAAATAAACAAAGTGGAATCCACTCAAGTGATAGTGATCCCTAGAGTGATGGGGAACACACAGTGTTGTTTAAATGCCCCTCACACACCAACAGGCCCCTTGGTGTCATGCTTCATCATCGGGGCCTTCGCACCCCTCTACGGGATGCGGCGTGCTGCGACTCGCGAATACGCAGGAGCACTTGAAGTGAACTATGTGTGGGGGTGTGTGTTATATACCAAGATGTGAGTGAGGTGAGGTGAAAAAAAGTGAATTAAAAAATACCTGGCACGTGGGAAGAAAAAAACTTTATTAAATCCCCGGCTGGTATTATTAAAATTAAAGTGCAGGGCGTGGTTTCAAAAGATACGTGTTAGGGTATCAAACCACTGTGTTAAAAGTCAACATGTTTCGGAGGTCAAAGCCCCCTTCTTCAGGACAAGGGTGAAATGCACTTATCCTCGCCTTACTCACATGTAAGATGTAAAAGTGAAAAATAAAAATTACCACAATGTGTAATGTTCCTCACAATGTTTTATATGTAAGTGAGTGTAGTTGCGCCCAGTTGGCGTAAGAACCTGTGAAAACAAAATCATAGATAAACATACAGGTCTCAAAATCACAGTTTATAAAGGAGAAGAGTAATGCTTCTCTCAAGAAAAATTCAGGTAGCTCCCAAACAAATTAGTTGGAACCTGAAACAAAAATAAGGAAAAATGGACACTACACACATACACACACGCAAACCAACACAGCTCTCTGCTCAGATGAAATGAGAGCAGAGCAATGAGGACATAAAGATCTTACTTTAAGTTCCCAAATACAGGACTTCATGAGCCTTTTAACGTATATTGGGGAATCCTTCCTTTCTAATCAGAAACCTAAGAGATCAATATCAGGGTTTTAGTAGAGGAACTTAATCAGCAGAGAGCAAAAACTATAATGTAGAACTACTTCCCAGGGTGATCTCATAACTCACGGTTACAGCAACAGCTAATCGCCTGCCTTCCCTCAACGCGGCTCCGATGAAGTGAGCTGCTGAAGGGCTAGGGCCTTTTTATATGCTTGCCTGTAGCCGATTAGTTAGAATTGATTGAATAATGCAAGCCGGTATATGCCCAAATACGGAGGGAAACTCCCCTCGCGTCCGGTAAGACGCTAGCGCCATACGCTGATCCTCCGCGCATGCGCACAGCTATCCCCGATGGGCGCATGCGCGGCTAATCTAGCAAACGCGCATGCGCGGACGGAGACGCTTCGTGAACCACACGAAGCTGACGTAGTTGTTTACAAACGTCTAGGAAGGAGTGGCGATCGGGATGGAAATGTCCCGGGGAAAGACAACCACCAGCCCTGAAAACATTTAAAGGCACACAGGTGATATTGGGCTAAGCTCCAGAGAAAATAAATACAATAAAAAGGGGGCGCCCTAATTAATTATGGAGGTGTACCTATAAATGGGCAAACTACTCTCACAGATGTGTGGAATATACAAACAATCAGAGGGAACACTAGACCAACTCAAAACAGGGTACAACATATGCCACATTCTGCTGATAAATAGAACCCTATAAGTCCAGTAACAAGCATGAGACCATGCGTATACTGCAGACAAAAACGTTTTCACCTGAGAAGGTTCCATGGAATGGAATCATTCAATCCGGTGGTGTCGGTGCCCAGCCGAAACACCCACCGTTGTTCTTTTTCAAGGAGACCAATCTCAGAGGGTAATTGTTCAATTATTGTCCACTGTAGCTCATTCACACAGTGTTGACTCTCAATGTAATGGGTTGACATTTTTGTAGTTTGTTTTCTGCACCTGATGTTACTCTTGTGTTCATTCAGCCTGACCCTGACGGGTCTGGTGGTCATGCCCACATATTCCTTTCCACATGGGCAGGTGATTAAATAGACTACATTTTTGCTATTACAGTTAGTAAAAGCACGCTGTTCCCATGTGGTCCCATTGGAAAAAGTGAGCGTCTGTGTCTTTTTGGTGAGGTGGCAGTTATTGCAGTTACCACATGGGTAATGCCCATGTATGCCTTGTAACCTCGTCTGATCTTTTACAGGAGGAGGTGGTCGAGTATGAACGAGCATATCTCTCAAATTCCTACCCCTTCTGTGAGCAAAGAGAGGTTTCTCCAAAGTTAAGCCACCACTTGTTAAAGTGCGCCAATGTTTGTGGACCAATTTTGTCACTTGGTTGCTGACCGGACTGTATGTGGTGACACAAACAGTCCTGTTTGTGGCATCCTCCCTACATGGATTGTCCTCCAAAAGGGCATCTCGGTTATTGTTTCTTGCTCTGGTAAAGGCTTTACGGATCACAGTTTCCGGATACTTTCTCTGTCTGAGTTTTTCACTCAGATCCTTGGCTTGGGTCTTGTATCTCGCTACATCAGTACAGTTCCGCCGCAGGCGTAAGAACTGCCCATAAGGAAGGTTCTCTCTCAGATGACGAGGGTGAAAGCTGTCGAATCTAAGGAGACAGTTCTTAGCCGTGGGTTTGAAGTGTGTTTCCGTTTTTAGTATGCCGCTTTCGTGGTAGATATTTAAATCCAAGAACACCATGTTGGTATTGGATGCTTGGAAAGTGAATTTCAGAAAGGCATTCTGATTGTTAAGCCAGTCAATGAAATCACTTATCATGGTTGCATCTCCATCCCAAATAACCAAGATATCATCTATATACCTTCGCCACATGCGAATCCTTGCCCTGTGGGGATTGTTGGGGTGCAAGATTTTCGTGGATTCCAAATGGTGGACATACAGTCCAGCCAAGCTCGGGGCAAAAGTACTGCCCATACTGGTCCCATGCTTCTGCCAGAAAAGGGTGCCCTCATACTCAAAAAATTTTTTTGTGAGTGCCAGAGAAATGCACTCCATCACTACATTTCGTGGGGTGTGATATTCCCAGTTAGTAGAGTATAGTACCTCTTCAATGATTTGGATGGTTTCATCATGGGGGAGACTCGTATAGAGGCTCTCCACGTCCAGGCTCAGTAGCATCTGGGAAGTTGGGTCAAAAGGCTGATCAGCCTTTTGACCCAACTTCCCAGATGCTACTGAGCCTGGACGTGGAGAGCCTCTATACGAGTCTCCCCCATGATGAAACCATCCAAATCATTGAAGAGGTACTATACTCTACTAACTGGGAATATCACACCCCACGAAATGTAGTGATGGAGTGCATTTCTCTGGCACTCACAAAAAATTTTTTTGAGTATGAGGGCACCCTTTTCTGGCAGAAGCATGGGACCAGTATGGGCAGTACTTTTGCCCCGAGCTTGGCTGGACTGTATGTCCACCATTTGGAATCCACGAAAATCTTGCACCCCAACAATCCCCACAGGGCAAGGATTCGCATGTGGCGAAGGTATATAGATGATATCTTGGTTATTTGGGATGGAGATGCAACCATGATAAGTGATTTCATTGACTGGCTTAACAATCAGAATGCCTTTCTGAAATTCACTTTCCAAGCATCCAATACCAACATGGTGTTCTTGGATTTAAATATCTACCACGAAAGCGGCATACTAAAAACGGAAACACACTTCAAACCCACGGCTAAGAACTGTCTCCTTAGATTCGACAGCTTTCACCCTCGTCATCTGAGAGAGAACCTTCCTTATGGGCAGTTCTTACGCCTGCGGCGGAACTGTACTGATGTAGCGAGATACAAGACCCAAGCCAAGGATCTGAGTGAAAAACTCAGACAGAGAAAGTATCCGGAAACTGTGATCCGTAAAGCCTTTACCAGAGCAAGAAACAATAACCGAGATGCCCTTTTGGAGGACAATCCATGTAGGGAGGATGCCGCAAACAGGACTGTTTGTGTCACCACATACAGTCCGGTCAGCAACCAAGTGACAAAATTGGTCCACAAACATTGGCGCACTTTAACAAGTGGTGGCTTAACTTTGGAGAAACCTCTCTTTGCTCACAGAAGGGGTAGGAATTTGAGAGATATGCTCGTTCATACTCGACCACCTCCTCCTGTAAAAGATCAGACGAGGTTACAAGGCATACATGGGCATTACCCATGTGGTAACTGCAATAACTGCCACCTCACCAAAAAGACACAGACGCTCACTTTTTCCAATGGGACCACATGGGAACAGCGTGCTTTTACTAACTGTAATAGCAAAAATGTAGTCTATTTAATCACCTGCCCATGTGGAAAGGAATATGTGGGCATGACCACCAGACCCGTCAGGGTCAGGCTGAATGAACACAAGAGTAACATCAGGTGCAGAAAACAAACTACAAAAATGTCAACCCATTACATTGAGAGTCAACACTGTGTGAATGAGCTACAGTGGACAATAATTGAACAATTACCCTCTGAGATTGGTCTCCTTGAAAAAGAACAACGGTGGGTGTTTCGGCTGGGCACCGACACCACCGGATTGAATGATTCCATTCCATGGAACCTTCTCAGGTGAAAACGTTTTTGTCTGCAGTATACGCATGGTCTCATGCTTGTTACTGGACTTATAGGGTTCTATTTATCAGCAGAATGTGGCATATGTTGTACCCTGTTTTGAGTTGGTCTAGTGTTCCCTCTGATTGTTTGTATATTCCACACATCTGTGAGAGTAGTTTGCCCATTTATAGGTACACCTCCATAATTAATTAGGGCGCCCCCTTTTTATTGTATTTATTTTCTCTGGAGCTTAGCCCAATATCACCTGTGTGCCTTTAAATGTTTTCAGGGCTGGTGGTTGTCTTTCCCCGGGACATTTCCATCCCGATCGCCACTCCTTCCTAGACGTTTGTAAACAACTACGTCAGCTTCGTGTGGTTCACGAAGCGTCTCCGTCCGCGCATGCGCGTTTGCTAGATTAGCCGCGCATGCGCCCATCGGGGATAGCTGTGCGCATGCGCGGAGGATCAGCGTATGGCGCTAGCGTCTTACCGGACGCGAGGGGAGTTTCCCTCCGTATTTGGGCATATACCGGCTTGCATTATTCAATCAATTCTAACTAATCGGCTACAGGCAAGCATATAAAAAGGCCCTAGCCCTTCAGCAGCTCACTTCATCGGAGCCGCGTTGAGGGAAGGCAGGCGATTAGCTGTTGCTGTAACCGTGAGTTATGAGATCACCCTGGGAAGTAGTTCTACATTATAGTTTTTGCTCTCTGCTGATTAAGTTCCTCTACTAAAACCCTGATATTGATCTCTTAGGTTTCTGATTAGAAAGGAAGGATTCCCCAATATACGTTAAAAGGCTCATGAAGTCCTGTATTTGGGAACTTAAAGTAAGATCTTTATGTCCTCATTGCTCTGCTCTCATTTCATCTGAGCAGAGAGCTGTGTTGGTTTGCGTGTGTGTATGTGTGTAGTGTCCATTTTTCCTTATTTTTGTTTCAGGTTCCAACTAATTTGTTTGGGAGCTACCTGAATTTTTCTTGAGAGAAGCATTACTCTTCTCCTTTATAAACTGTGATTTTGAGACCTGTATGTTTATCTATGATTTTGTTTTCACAGGTTCTTACGCCAACTGGGCGCAACTACACTCACTTACATATAAAACATTGTGAGGAACATTACACATTGTGGTAATTTTTATTTTTCACTTTTACATCTTACATGTGAGTAAGGCGAGGATAAGTGCATTTCACCCTTGTCCTGAAGAAGGGGGCTTTGACCTCCGAAACATGTTGACTTTTAACACAGTGGTTTGATACCCTAACACGTATCTTTTGAAACCACGCCCTGCACTTTAATTTTAATAATACCAGCCGGGGATTTAATAAAGTTTTTTTCTTCCCACGTGCCAGGTATTTTTTAATTCACTTTTTTTTTTCACCTCACCTCACTCACATCTTGGTATATAACACACACCCCCACACATAGTTCACTTCAAGTGCTCCTGCGTATTCGCGAGTCGCAGCACGCCGCATCCCGTAGAGGGGTGCGAAGGCCCCGATGATGAAGCATGACACCAAGGGGCCTGTTGGTGTGTGAGGGGCATTTAAACAACACTGTGTGTTCCCCATCACTCTAGGGATCACTATCACTTGAGTGGATTCCACTTTGTTTAAGATCAATCCGTCCCTTTGTCTCTTCCTCGGTTCTGAAACAACAGTCATGTGGTTCGGAATCACTCGACTTCTGACTAGTCGGCAACAATGTTGCTGGATTTAATACATTGCATCTTTTAATCTGAATATGACTCGCTAGCAGTGTCAGCTCATAGCCTGATAATCTAGCACTGGTAAGGTGTTGTGTCTTGGTTCGGTTCATGAGCGTGTCCACGGCATGTGGAACCATAACCACTACCATGTTGTTCATGACCAAACCAGCAGATTGTCGAATGGACGCTGCAGCTGCTGCTGTAGCTCTCAAACAACTAGGCAACGCTCTGGCTACCGGATCTAATGTTGATGAAAAATACGCACAAGGGCGTTGTTTATCACCAAATCGTTGCGTCAGAACACTCAACGCGCAACCTTCTCTCTCGTGAACATAAAGTGTAAATGGCTTACTGTAGTCGGGTGTACCCAACACAGGAGCTGAACACAGTGCATTTCGTAACTCAGAAAAACTTTGCTGACATTCGGCAGACCATGGCACCGGACTCGGAACACCTTTTCCAGTCAAGGCCACCAATGGTTTTGCCAAAAGAGAAACATTTGGGATCCATTGCCTGCAGTATGAGGTAATACCTAAAAATGCACGCACTTCTCTCTGTGTGCTAGGAACATTCGTCTGCGTAATTGCTTTTATTCTCTCTGGGGTCAACCTTCTTCCCTCCTTTGACAAGAGATGACCTAGGCAGGTCACTTCTTGACAACAGTATTGCATTTTGGAAGGTAACACCTTGTGATTTAAATTAGACAAATGATGCAATAAGGAAATTGTAGCTGCTTTGCAAGTTTCCTTGTCATCGGCAGCCACTAGAAGATCATCGACATATTGCACTAAAGCAGAACCAGGAGGAAGTACAAAGGAATCTAACTGACTTTTTAATGCCTGGCTGTAGATGGATGGGCTTTCACAATATCCTTGTGGAGCACGTTTAAACCTGAAACTTCGGCCTCCTAGAGAGAAGCCGAAAATATCTCTGCTTTCTTCGGCTATCGGAATGCTGAAAAAGGCATTCTTCAAGTCGATAACTGAGAACCATGTGGCTGTAGCAGGAATCAATTTTAACAATGCAGTAATGTCTGGAACCACGGGAAACTGTGGGATCACAATTTTGTTAACCTCTCTAAGGTCGATTACAAACCTATAGACTGGAGGCTTTGAAGGATCAGTGCGTTTTAGAATAGGCAGTACAGGACTGTTACAGACATTTCCTCTAGTTTCCTTTACTACGTCTTTCTTGATCAAATCTTGCACGATCAATAAGAGCGCACGCTCACCTTCACTAGAGATCTTGTATTGTGGAATTCGTGGAAATTTGACATTTGCTTTCAAAGTGACTACATATGGTGGAATCTCTAAAAGACCAACGTCGTTAGGACCAGTCGCCCAAAGAGTATCAGGGAGAGAACGCAGC
Source organism: Lissotriton vulgaris (assembly GCF_964263255.1). NCBI lineage: Eukaryota > Metazoa > Chordata > Amphibia > Caudata > Salamandridae > Lissotriton > Lissotriton vulgaris. The sequence continues at coordinate 74,013 of NW_028243332.1, read as the reverse complement.
TCCAGTGGGAGCGCATCCATTGACAAGTACATTGGGGAGATGACTCTCTTACCCAACGTAAGCTGTACTCCTGACGGAGAACAGTACAAAGTCGCGTACAGGCGTTTTAACAAGTCTAAACCAAGCAGATTTTCATTACAACCAGTCGTCAAAATCAGGGGTGCTTTCAATTGACGAGGTCCAACAGAAATAGACAAAGGACCAGATACAGGGTTGTGAACAGGGGCGCCTGAAAAACCTACTGAAACATTTGTTAAGCCAGACAAAGGTCCGCCAGGGAGTTTCGCATGTATGATAGAACTTTTTGCTGCACCAGTATCCAACAGAAACGGTTCGACTATACCTGATGTAGCTACTGCGACATAAGGCCCACTCTGATCTACTGGAACTGATACTACTCCCTCTCTTTGTCCATGGCTGTCCTAGTATTCATTTTGCTGAAATTCCTCACTAGCTTCACAGTAGTCCTCAACGTGATACTGTTGAGATCTATTAGGTTGGGCAGACTGTCCGTTTCGCTGATCAAAATAATTAGAAGGGCGATCATTCGTTTGTGGAGGCATAGCACCTCTTCCTCGACCTCTATAATTCTGCATAGAACCACCACGACCTCTCTGAGCTGCTGCAGCATTATTTTGTGGTAATACTGGACACTCATTTTTATAATGACCTTCCTTTTTGCAGTAAGCACACTGATTCCATTGGTATTGTGGTCTCTGAGAACCATAGTCGGTCCTCTGATATGGCCCTTGCTGTGTATTCGTTTGATTCGTGCGAGGCGGATATGCTTGTTGCAAAAGGACTTTAGTTTTTAAATCTTTCGTTTTCTTATCTGATTTTTCCTTCTCTTCTTTATCTCTATTTTCATAATACTGGGCAGTTGCAAGTATCTGTGCAGTCGTAGAGACAGCCCATGCACTTTCAGAATTCTTTAATTTATTACTAAGCTCTGGTAACAGATTGTGCACAAATTTATCAACAAATAATCTCTGGCCTCCTTCCGTGCTCATATCCTGACCACTGTGATCTACGAAAGTTTCCTCGAATCTAGTGAAGAAATCGGAGACACTTTCGTCTTTCTTCTGCTTACATGCGGACAACTTGTCCCAGTTAACGCGCAATGCTGGCATCAGAGTTTTCATTAAATCGATTATTCTACCAGGCAAATCAGCAATTAGAGGTTCGGGTTTGGAACTACCTATTTGTTGACCATCTGCCGCTATTATAGCTGCCCAGTCACCACCTAGGGCAACTGGATGGTTTTCTTTACGAATTTTAGCCCAAATTGGCTGTGGCACTACATTGCCAAATAACATGTCAATGTCCGCTAAATTCATTACGCAAGCTTCAACTGTTTGCGCCAACTCTTTGTAATATCCAGCTGGATTTTTACGCGGATCTGGCAAAGCCTGTTTTACTGCTAACACTTCGGCTCGCTTCCACGGAATGTGTATCCACACTCTCTGGAATTGGGCCGGAGCGGCTGCAATACCACGGACCGCATCAGCTTGTACAGCTTCGCGCCAAATTGGAGGAACTTCTCTCATTGGATATTGACGACCTTGTTTAGTGCTACGTTTCTCTAAATCTCTTGGTGAACGGAGGGAAGGATCGAATCTAAAATCTAAAATTAATTCCATTGCTTCTTTTATCTCTTGACCAACTATCATACCTGCAGCAAATTTTTGTTGAACTTGGATTAATTCATCCGGTACTTGTTCAGATTCGCTCTCCTCCCACTCCTCACGTAAAAGGGAACACATGACATCAAACACATAGCGCTGTGTCGGTTCCTTCCATTGCATGAATGTATCTAATACATCTCGTACATTATACCTTCCAACTTTCGAAATCCACCTAAGGGCAGTGGAGTCTAATATTCCACGTTCTTCACTACTAGGAAGCTGACTACGTCTCTGAGCGGAGTCAGAGACAGGACTCCTAATCAAAGTTTTGTAAAAGGGAGATAGAATATTAGTGACAGAATCAGTGATTCTCCGACGAACAGAAAGCGGAGTCATATAGCTTGCAGAAGTTTGAAGGAGAGTAGTAGTAGGGACAGAAGAAACAGCAACAGTAGAGGTAGCAGGTAAAGTAGCTTGCGAAACAACAGGTATCAGTGGTACAGGCATAGGCAGAGGAGCTGGCAACCCTGGGAGAGGGGGTGCCGGAGGAACATTAATATTGACCACAGGAAGTACAGGAGCTTGATTCAGGGGAGCAGGAGCAGGTATACCAGGCTGTCCAGCAACCGGTAATTGAACATTCGGCAAAGGTGGAGCTGTAGCACCCTGTGCATACGGTGGGGGTGACCTCAACAAATAAGACAACAGGGAATCCTTTTCAGGGTCCTCTAATATCTTAGCTGTACTCGATGGCAAAGCAGGATAGCACTTGTCTATCGCTAAATTACGCTCTCTATTGGCCACCTCCATCGCTTTCTCAGATTCATTGAGTTGCAGCTGCTTGGCAGACTGTTCTAAAGTCAACTCTTGCTCTTTTTGTTCTTTCTTTAACTTTTTAGTTTCTCTCTGTTTGGATTCTTTTAGCCAATAACGGAAAGAATCAAACATTGCCGGCCGGGCTTTCTTCTTAAACAATTTCATTTCTAAATTATCGAGAATTTCAGGTTCGAAACTACCATGTAGTGGCCAACTAAGGACACCATCTTTCTCCGTGTAGCGGATCCATACCTCGTTATAAGAGATAGGGCCCACACCAAACTTGCAATAAAGGTCATTAAGAGGAGTTCCAATCGGAGGAACCGAACACGAGTCCTCCAACCGGGAATCCCTGTTGCAACCAAAACATGAAAACATACAACTTTTCCGACTTACCATTTTATAAACCGGAACACAGAACAAACACAAACAACAGTGCGCACTCGAACTTAGGCCTACCAAAGTGAACAAATGTATCGATACCCAAGCTAAACCAAAAGATTATCGTAACTAGAGCAACCAGTGATAATCTTACAAAACCAAACCAAACCAAGGAACTAAAAGGATTATCCAAACCCTTACGAAGTAACCAAACAACTAGCAACCACTTAATACTTAACTGAGGTACTGAAGACGTCACCAAGGAGAAACCCGTCACGTCTCGCTGTACTAAGGTCTGCACCTCGGGTCCAAGACAGGGCGACGGTCAAGGCAACGGACCACTGCAGCCGTCCGAAACGGGAACCCTCGTGGAAGAGAACGTCGGGCCACTTTTGCGATATGCCGGGATCGATGAAGTGGGGCGCCTCCCTCCGGAATCTTCACACGAAGCTTCTCGAACTCTTCAGGCTTTTGGACCGGTACCGAATGACGTCGCCCCACGTTGGGCGCCAATTGGAGTTCTGGACTTTTTGGTACTGTCCAGAGGTGTCAGGGACAACACCCGAAGACCCCTGAGTTCTACCTGTCTCGGTGCACAAATAAACAGAAACACGGGCTTCTCGATGGTGGCGTCAAAGACCAAAGGTTTATTACTGCAGGGACACAGAAGTCACAGAAACTACACACGGGCAGAATCTAGGAGCCTGTTCGATTTGTACAAAGTGGGTTGCTCCTTAAATACAAAATGTTTAGCTTGGGGCAACATTCTTCACATGCTAGTACATTTCTAAACCTTCATGTCCTAAACAATAAATATTTGGCGTTACACAAGAATCGTCAACAATATCTGATGTCAAAACATTACGAACGAGGGGTTCCCACTGTTCCATCATAATCCCATGTCAATTTTTCATTCAAGAGCCGGACCGCCTCATCGTAAATTTCGTTACCTCCCCCTAATAAAGGCCCAGAAGGAAAGGAGCAGAGCCAGGTGCAGAAGATAGAAAAACAGGATAAGAGATGTTTGTGGGTCGTAAATGGGCAAGGCTACCAGCTTCGGCCGCCTAATCATGATCAGGCCAACAAACACGAGAACCAGTATAGCAGGACTGGCCTCAGGCTGGGGAGGCAGCTTCTGCCGAGTCATGCGGCCACAGCGTTTCTATCCTAAGGTGCACGTGTCACTAGCAAGGTGAATCGCCGGCTAAAGCTTACGTGTCCTTAAGTGAAATGGGTTGATCAGAGGTCACTGTGTGTCCATTGACTATGTGAGGGCAAGAATACAAAATGGCTGCCATAATCTAAGATGGATGCCATGGGTGAATCAGAAATGTGTTTATAACAAGAGTGCTCTTGCTCGTAGCATAGCGAAAACACCAGGATATGCTAAATGGATCATTTGCGGTTCACTGGTACCAAAATTATGAGTTTACGACAATGTTGAAAACACGGGTTCAAATCGTCACGGAACCTCACAGTGACTGTCTGGCTTGTTATTGGCTGGAGCTGGCTGGTGAACCTGGCTCCAGGAGTCAGATGGATCTGCCCCAGTGGTGAATAGGTAGATTGACAGCCAGATGGGTGGGAGGAGTGCACCTGGGACCTGAATAGGGCTGGGCTTTCCCCACACAATGCTGGCTCTGCCCCCTGTGGTGAGTCTGATGTCCTTAGCCTGGCCAGTGAATGGTGAGAGGGGCTGAGCACAACAGAGTTTCATATCTGGGAGTAGAGGGAGTCTAGCCCTCACCTGCCTCAAGAAAATCATCCCCGCAGACCCGGAAATCTCCTTCCTAGCTGCCTCTGATGTGGCAAGCCCGCCGCGCTGGGATTGGTCCCAGCCTCGGGCGTTGCCTAGGGACCACATGAGGCGCCTGACGGAAGATTGTGAGCAGAGGGAGGGCGCTGGACATCTTGGCCTCAGCGCTCTTCCCGGATGTCCTAGCAGCAAGGAGAAGGAGCTGCTGGACACGACAGACGGAGGAGAGAGGATCGGAGTCCTCCGAGAACCGCCCGGTAAGTGAAAAGAGAGAATAAGAGTGGAGCCGGTCCCAACCTGGCTCATGTTCTGAGCGGGCCACAGTTGCGGGCCGCTCCAAATTTGTTGTAGAGCCCCTGTGGCGCCGATGATCCCGGGGTCATTTCTCGTGGTAGAGTGGCCCCAGCTGGCAGCAGGCCGATCCCACAGTGGGTGCAGCATTTTTTGGCCATTTTGAGTCCCCCGAGGGTGGACTCCAATGACAGGGGCATTTCCACCAATAGAGCCTAAGAGTCTCCTACATCCCAGGGGCATTCCTTGGTAATTCCGAGCCCCGTGGCTCCAACGCTGATTTGGGGGCATTTCGGGTGGTAGAGCGGCCCCGGCTGGCAGTGGCCACTCCCCCCAGCGTAGCAGCATTTTTCCCATAGAGCCCACGAGGCTCCAACGTAATTTGGCGGCAGTGGCAGGCAGAGCCTACATGGCTCCACCGTCGTGAGGGGCATTGGATAACTGAGAGCCCACGTGGCTTTCACGTTGTTGGTGGCAGCATTGTGCCCAGAGGAGAGCCAGGAGGCACGCTGGTGCCAGGCTCAGTTTCCCCAAATGCCCAGCACTTAGTGGGCAGCTGCTATGTTTAGGCCTGTTCTTTTTGCACCTTTCTTCTTTGGCTGCCTGCGCAGACAGGCCAGACATTATGGACATTGGGCCTGTAAGCCCTTGAGAGACCAGGTTGGCCTGGGGGACAGTTCATGTGTTGTGCCCTTGCCTGGGGTACATGTTTATGCCTTATGTGATTTTTGGCGCAAATGTGATACTTTCCTAATGTGATTTATGCAATGCTTTTTGCCTATACCTCTAAATGTTTTATGCTTAGGAGTTTGTGTTTCCTAGTATAGTTATGATAGTGAGTTCCTGGTTCCCTGCGTGATATTTGCCTAAGGTGTTTAGGATTGCGTAGGTGGTACTTACCTTTTACCAGTGGTTACTGGTTGTGTGCTACATTTGCTGTTTGGTGCTACAGTTATTATATGTTCTATGTGCAAAGCGTTATTCATACAAAGTGCTAATTCTACCAACTGCTAGTTCTAAAAGTGCTTATTCCTGACAGTGGCCCACGTGGCCCTGTCCCGTGTACATAATCCCCTGTAAATTCTGCCAGTGACTATTGCACATTGTAAAGTGTGTGTTTATTATCTAATGTGTTTGGTATAATACAAAGGCTATTTTTATATTTAACCTTGTGTGGAGTTTCCTTTGTGGTGGGCCTTGGGTGTTGTTGCTGGGTGCGCGCGCAAACGATTTGCACATCGCCTCTGAGATAAGCGTGACTGCTCGGCCAAGCTATCAAGAGGGTGAGCAGGGGTTATCTTCGCGGGTGACTTCCTTGCCCTGACATAGAATGGTGGTTTCTGCCCGGCTTTGGCGCAAGCTTTAGCCAACCCGAAATCGCCATTTCTAACAGTGGTCCTTTGACCGCACTCTCCTATTCGAGGAAAATGAGATGAAGTTCCTCTCTTGCGAAACAAATCAATTTTTAGAGACCAATTTGGGAACTGCCAACATCACTATAGTCTGGGACACCCTCAAGGCTTTCTCTAGGGGTATAATAACCAACAGGGCAATCTGTAGATGTAAAAAATATACGGAAGAGATCATCGGTTTGGAGGAAGAAATGAGCAAGGTGGAAATAAAACTAAATGACCAAGAGGTAATCGGACAGAGGGAAGATTGGAAAATTAGCAGTAAACTGAAGGAACAAATGGAGTTGGTTCTTCAAGGGCGGCTTATGCGCAGGTGGGAAGTGAGCAAGATGGCCCATTTTGAGTATGGGGAAGGAGCTGGAAAATTACTAGCTTGCAAAATCAAGGCAGACCAGCTCTGGAACCATATCAAGGAGATTTCAGTGGGTAATGGGAAACCCCCATTTCTTCAGAAGGGGGTATAGGAGAGGCTTTTCTGGATTACTTCCAGGAGATATATAAAGAGACCTCCACAGACAATGTATCTAAGGCAAAATCCTGGCTGGAGAACATCGTTCTAACACCTATCAGCTCCAAACAACAACTGGATTTGGGACATCCCATCACACAAGAGGAAGTGAGGGAGGCATTGGCAAGTGGGAAAAGGTTTAAGGCGGCTGGCCCGGATGAGCTTCCAATACAATTATATCATTCACTTGGAGAGAGTGCAATACCAACTATAACTTTTCTATTTAATAAAATCTTCATAGAGGGAACCAGCCCACTGGTAACGTAGAATGATGCTACTGTAGTCCTCATTCTGAAACCGGGTAAAAGCTCCACCAGCTGTGGGTCCTTTCGGCCCATATCACTCCTGAATGCCAACTGTAAAATCTATACAACTGTCTTGGCTACTAGATTGGGGGAGGTGGTTGGCAATATTCTTCACCGTTATCAAAAGGGGTTTGTGAAAGGGCTACAGCTAGCAGACCTTACTTATGATATGGTTGGTGCAATAGACATTACCTCTGCATATTCGCTACCCCTTGCAGCCTTGACCTTGACCCTAGAAGCCACCAAGGCTTTCGATAGGGTAAACTGGATTTACCTATCTGAAGTCAAGGAGAAACCCAACTTGGGCGTAACATTTTGCTGGACTATACAATCGATTTATAAGTCTCCATCGGCTAAGCTCCTGGTAAATGGATGTCTCACAAAGCCATTCGGTATAACTAGAGGAACCCAACAGGTTTGCCCTCTCTCCCATCTGTTGTTCGATATGTATATTGAACAATTTGCACAGAAATTAAGAGACAACCCTGATATTGAATCATTTAGATATGGGGATTGGGAGAGAAGGGTCGCCCTAATGCAGATGATATTTTGATTTTGTCAGCAGATCCAGACAAAACTCTCCCAGTAGTAATCAAGTTGGCGGAGGAATTCAGTAGGGTTTCTGGCTGTGAGATAAATGCTGATAAGACAGAAGTCATGACTTGGAAAATCCTAAATCCTGCATACCAGCCAACATGCAGCATGCGCTATCTCAGGGTCATAACTACCCAGGATTTTTAATAAAGTGGCAGATACCAATCTAGCACGAATCCTTCAGCACTGCCACAAACAAATTAAGTCATGGGTGCATCTCCCTCTGTCCATTCTTGGGAGAATCAATTTAGTCAAAGTTTCTATACTGCCCAAGGCCTCTTTCCTTTTTAATAATATCCCTCTCCATTTCGATAAAGATATTCTAGGAATATTCCAACGAGAATTCAATTCCTTTATCTGGGTATACAGATCTACCAGAATAGCAAGGAAGAAACTAAGACATAGGAGGAAAACAGGGAGGGTTCGTGTTACCTGATTTACAACTCTATGCTTGGGCATTTCAACACACTCACTCTTGCATGTTGTTGAAAACGCCAAGGGCCATATTATCGAGATGGGGAGATAAAATGATCGCCACTTTATCGGCAGGAAACTACAGCTAAAGTGGCGATAAAGGGCTTTATAATATGCTCTATAGAATTCCCATAGAAGCCCAGGTTAGATGTCTAACCTGGGTTTCTATGGGAATTCTATAGAGCAAATTATCAAGCCCTTTAGCGGCGCTATTTCCTGCCGATAAAGCGACGATAAGTTTATCGCCCCATCTTGATAATATGTCCCCAAGCGACATAGGAAGTGGAGTTATGTTTCTGGCTATGCTGAAAGGGGCGGGGCTGTCTGCAGAAGGGTTCATGTATAAATTCGGCAATCAAAAATTATTTAAAAAAATCAAACTAAAGGTTCTGCAGAGTATTTGCCAGGATATGGGTATCATTAAGGAAGGCAACAGGTCTTAGTTTTTTCTCCAAATTCGCACCACTCTGGGATTCTCTAGGCTCTCCATATTGCCTTTGTGACAGGCTGGCTATTCCACTTAGAGACGCAGGTATCATAGTATGGGGTGAATTAGTCAGCAATTAAACACTCATCCTTTGGGATGATCTAAGAAGGATAGCGAGTAATGACCTTTCAAGATTTAAATATATCCATCTACATAGTTGGATACAATCCCAGCTCAAAAAAGAAAAACATATAGGCAAAAGAACTAGTTTGGAGCAACATTTTGTGGAAAGGCCAGCAGGTAAAAAGGAAGTCTCCTACTGGTATTGGGCCATAGAATAGGAGGTTGATGGAGAATTTAAGTTGGCAGATAAGCTTTGGGGTGGTTCGATGCCTAACGAACAGTGTGATCATTTATGGCAGGAATCTTTTAAAATCCTCTTCAACATAGTTAAACCAGCATGGTTGAGGAGGAACCACTTATTCACTGCTCATCGAGCATACTTATCCCCTCTTAGATTATCAAGAATTAGTAAAGGTTCACAAAAGGTGCCTAATGCACCTCAGGAACCGAGCTGCTGCTCGCTTTTAATACTACCTTGTTTTTCATTTATTTTAGATTTTAGTTATTATCCCCTGCTTTTAACTAGTGCTGACAGCGCCTGGCCCTCACTTGCATTTAACTTTGGGACACTCGCCGCTGTTTGGCGGGTCCGCTTCCCGGCGCAGGTCCGTTTTTAGCGCCATCTTGGATGGGGATGGTCGAGCATTAGCGCTGATTGGCCGGTATTGCGCTCTAGTCGCCAGGAGGACGCTAGGCGGATACTTAAGAGAGGTAAATCTCTTGCTCTTCCTCTACAGCTGGCAGTTGATCTGTGCATGCGCCTAATGCACCTCAGGAACCGAGCTGCTGCTCGCTTTTAATACTACCTTGTTTTTCATTTATTTTAGATTTTAGTTATTATCCCCTGCTTTTAACTAGCGCTGACAGCGCCTGGCCCTCACTTGCATTTAACTTTGGGACACTCACCGCTGTTTGGCGGTCCGCTTCCCGGCGCAGGTCCGTTTTTAGCGCCATCTTGGATGGGGATGGTCGAGCATTAGCGCTGATTGGCCGGTATTGCACTCTAGTCGCCAGGAGGACGCTAGGCGGATACTTAAGAGAGGTAAATCTCTTGCTCTTCCTCTACAGCTGGCAGTTGATCTGTGCATGCGCCTAATGCACCTCAGGAACCGAGCTGCTGCTCGCTTTTAATACTACCTTGTTTTTCATTTATTTTAGATTTTAGTTATTATCCCCTGCTTTTAACTAGCGCTGACAGCGCCTGGCCCTCACTTGCATTTAACTTTGGGACACTCACCGCTGTTTGGCGGGTCCGCTTCCCGGCGCAGGTCCGTTTTTAGCGCCATCTTGGATGGGGATGGTCGAGCATTAGCGCTGATTGGCCGGTATTGCGCTCTAGTCGCCAGGAGGACGCTAGGCGGATACTTAAGAGAGGTAAATCTCTTGCTCTTCCTCTACAGCTGGCAGTTGATCTGTGCATGCGCCTAATGCACCTCAGGAACCGAGCTGCTGCTCGCTTTTAATACTACCTTGTTTTTCATTTATTTTAGATTTTAGTTATTATCCCCTGCTTTTAACTAGCGCTGACAGCGCCTGGCCCTCACTTGCATTTAACTTTGGGACACTCACCGCTGTTTGGCGGGTCCGCTTCCCGGCGCAGGTCCGTTTTTAGCGCCATCTTGGATGGGGATGGTCGAGCATTAGCGCTGATTGGCCGGTATTGCGCTCTAGTCGCCAGGAGGACGCTAGGCGGATACTTAAGAGAGTCATGCAGACGCGCAGCGGATACGCGCTGCGGGGACGCCAGACTGACGCCGGAGTTACGCCAGAGTTCAGCCCGTCTGCGCCCGTCCGCGCTGAGGACGCGCTGCAGGACGGGCTGGACCCTGGGCTTTCCGGCGCACATCCTCCCCCTTCACTGGAGAACCTTTACGGTACTCTTCTTTCCCTGAGACCCCGTGCGCTCTGTTGCCATCATCGGCTTAGACCTGAAGCTCTGAGCCGGGCCCGTCTATGTCCCTCTTGCAACAGTTCTTTTACTCGTCCTACTCAGGCCCGTATTCATGCTATCCCTCCTCAATCCACCAGCCATATCTCTCAACCCAAACAGGGTTTTTTGGTCAATGCTCGTTCTCTGATTAAACATGGGATCGAATTTCATGACTTTGTCAGTCTGAGGAATCCTGACTGGGTCTTTGTTACAGAAACTTGGGCTTCTGAATCCGCTGGCCATGATTTGCTCTTGGCCATACCTGAAGGATACACCTTCCTAAGGTTAGATAGAGAACGTTGTAGAGGAGGTGGAATAGCCATTCTTTTTAAATCTACTCTCTCCTGCACAATAAAACGTTTATCAGTCTCTACGGATCCCTTTGAGGCGCTATACTTTTGTATTACGCACACTCCGGTGAGTTCCTTTTCCGGCATCTTACTCTACAGGCCCCCTGGGTCTAGAGCCAACTTTTGCCCAGAACTTTTCAGAATTTTAGAACCTTATTTTGGTAGGCCTCACTTTACCATTCTGGGCGATATTAATTTCCATTTAGAGGATTCTGCTTCAAAAGATACTTCCTCTCTGCTTAATTCCTTGGAGGCATGTGATTTTGTCCAACTTGTTCTCCACCCGACCCACCAGGCGGGGCACATCCTTGACGGGATTTTTTCCAACGATTCCAGACTAGAAGTCGGTTTACCGTTACCAATTACCTGGTCTGACCATCTAGCAGTCCCGCTGTCTTTAGACATTCCCTGTCCTGATGTTGCGGTGGACATTGGCAAAAAACAATCTAAAAGGAGCTTCAAAAATTTCACCAAGGAGGCTCTTGCCCCTTTTATTTGTAACATCAGTATTTCAACTAAGCAGAAGGTGGATGAATCAGCCCAAGATCTCACTGATGCCATTATTAGAGCCGTTGATGAACTAGCCCCCCCCTCCTTGAAATCTGCAGCTAGACAGAAGCCATCTGCCCCCTGGTTCTCTGCCGATCTAACGCTGCTCAGACAAAAATGTAGACAGAAGGAACGTGGCTGGCGTAAATCTTGGGATCACAAAGATAGAGAAGGCTATAAGAGTCTACTACGGGAGTATAAAAAGAGAGTCATTAAGGAAAAACAGGACTATTTTTCCAACCTAACCTGTTCTTTAACATCCTCCAAAGAGCTTTTTAAAATTGTAGACTCCCTCTGCTCTCTTCAGGTTCCTGACCCAGTAGTTGCTTCCCAGGAGCTATGTGATGACATATCGAACTTTTTCTATAAAAAGATAGACGATATTTACATAGCCCTAAAGTCGCAGAGGAACTTGCTCAGTCCGGAGAACTCCTCGCAAATTACACGACTGGAAGCCTGGAATGAAGACTCTCCTCAGTCTCTTGAACACTTCCCGGCTCTTACGCTAGAAGATCTCAATAGCCTGCTGGATAAAACAAAATCTTCATCCCCCCTTGATCCAGTGCCCCTTAAGGTACTTAAGAACTGCAGAGAGATTATTCTTCCCCCGATGCTTGAGGTAATGAATGGAGCCTTGGAACAGGGCATCTTTCCGTCACTCTGGAAGAGAGCCATTGTAAAGCCGCTTCTGAAAAAGACCACCTTAGACCCTGGAGTGCTGAAGAACTTTAGACCCATCTCTCTGTTGCCAGCCCCTGCTAAGATGTTGGAGACCCATTTGAATTTCCATCTTTCAAACTTCCTTGACACCTCTGGCTTCTTGGATGGGTCCCAACATGGCTTTAGAAAGCTACATAGCACGGAGTCTGCCTTGACGAAAGTCATGGACAACATCCGCAGGAAAGTAGATTTGGGTCTAACCACCGTACTGGTGCTGCTTGATCTTTCAGCAGCTTTCGGCACCCTGTCTCCCCTGACTTTAACATCTAGGTTAAGGGAGGCAGGGGTAGTTGGACCGGCGCTCAGCCTCCTGAGCTCCTTTTTACAACATCGAGAGCAGCGTGTCATGCTAGGTGAATACCTCTCCCCTGCCAAGTCTTTGCAATGTGGGGTGCCACAGGGGTCGGCATTGAGTCCGACCCTGTTCAACATCTACGTGGCCCCCCTTGCAAGACTTGTAAGATCTCAGGGGATGGAGGTAGTGTCGTATGCTGACGACACGCAGATTATGGTATCCCTGACCCACTCTGTTAGTGAAACTGCTTCTAACTTTAGGGCCTGCATGCAACTTGTTGCAGAGTGGATGGTCTCCAACTCCCTAAAGTTGAACGGGGACAAGACAGAGGTCCTGGTCTTTGGCAAGGACCAGGACATATGGTCGGGTGACTGGTGGCCTCCTTCTTTAGGTAGCTGCCCTACACCTACCAAATCTGCCAGGAACCTAGGCGTCATCTTTGACACCCAGCTCTCCATGGAGCTACAGGTTAACAGAACGGTGGCGACCTGTTGGGGTGTCATCAAGACCCTGAAAAGGATCGTGCACTATCTGTCCCCACAGGCGCGGAAACAGGTGGTGATTGCCCTTGTTGGCTCAAGGCTTGATTACTGTAACTCAGTATACGCCGGGGCCAACAAGGGCCTGCTTCAGCGTTTGCAGGTCATACAGAACGCTGCAGCGCGGTTTGCTCTCGCTTTGCCCTGGTTGGCTTCTATGACCCTAGCGAGGAAGAACCTCCATTGGCTCCCCATTCCTTCAAGGATCACTTTTAAACTCCTTTGCCTTACATATAAGGCTTTAACTGCAGGCTCGGCTGATGCCCTTGGTTCATTACTCACCAGATATGTTCCGAGCAGATGTCTACGATCCAGCGAGCAACACCAACTGGTAATTCCCAGAGCCAAGAAGGCTAGATGGGGGTCCAAAGCTTTCTCCATATTGGCACCTCTGATGTGGAATTCACTCCCCCTTGAAATCAAACTTCTTCCTTCCCTCGACCTCTTTAGGAAGTCATTGAAAACCTGGCTCTTTATTAAGGCATACCAGTAGGCTCTGTTTCTGTCTGCTATCAGCTTTTTATTTTGGTTAGGCGCCTTGACGCCCACTGGGCATAGTTGCGCATTATAAATAATATTTCATTCATTCATTCAAGTCAGCTGTAAAAAGTGTGGATTGGTTGAAGCCTCGGACCTCCATATGTTTAGAGATTGCCCCCCCATTCAGTCAATCTGAGAAGATGTACAAAAAACACTGGAGAGCATACTGGGAGTGGCAATTGCAATTGACCAAAAACTAATAGATTTCGGCCTACATACACAGATACTAGGACCAGCCAGACTTTTTTTATTCTACTCAATTCTACTGGCACTAAGGCAAATATGTAAACATTGGGTAGATTCCGCCCCCCACTCACTCATATTGGTTGACTTTCTTGTATGAAACATCTAAAACGGACATGTCCAGATTATGTAGCAGGAAAAAGATCACATATTGGGATTTGTTGCAGCAGTGGAGTTGAGTTTTTTACCCTTGTGGTCCTATGATTATGCCAATGGGACACTCCTGAGACCAAACTGGACCTGCCAACAGCTAATGGTGCATCGAGAGGGCCCACAGGGTCTTTTGATCAATCTGGAGTGATACCCAGCCTCCCTAATTCAACTGATTCAAAGTGCCTCTGGGTCTGAAAACATACCCCTCCGGGCTTTGGGCTGACGGCATTGAGAAAATACGAGGGAAGAGCCCACGTCGTTCTAGCCTATTGGGAAAGGGGATTGTACAGACGGTCAGCACGTCATGGCTATTGGCGAATGAGGACAATTTAGGTTAAAAAAAAAGACCTTTTCTGAACTATAAGATGTTTGTGAGTTAGTGAGTTCCAGGTGTTAAAGGTTGAACCAGAAAAGGATTGTTTCAGGGCTTGGGAAGATCCAGGTTTCAGTTTTTCCAGGATTTGAGAATTCTTACTTCTAAATTGTCTTACACCTTCTGATATGACCAGGAGATCTGCTAAGTAGGTTTGTTTGCAAAGGATCCTCAGGGAGAACTACTGGTTGGTGAATTAAGTGCCCTTGGCTGCTCAGAGTCCTTGGGGGCCAAGAACCCCTCCTGTCACCACCAGTACGTCCCACATAACCAGACTGCTGAGAACTTGTAGGAGCCCCCACCCCTTTTGCCCACCACTAAGCAAACACACCTTCAAGTGTATTTCAGGTTGGAGGATGTGAGGGACGTTGGGACAGGAATATTTCATGTGTCCCTTTTACATACATTAGTCATTTTAGCCAATTTATTCCAGAATTGTGCTTTAAATGTACTCGGGGGAGGATGGAACCTCCTATCAAAACCTTACTTGAGGCAGGCTCCCTTGCTGCGATTCAGATAGGGTACTACATCTGGCTTTCAGCAGTACCAGTTGAGGATGTAGGTGGAGCCAATATAGTAAGTGGGCGGAGCCAGTGCAGGAAGTGGGTGGAGCTGGGGGTAGTGGGTGTGGCGTCCTAAAACAAATTAAGCACCTTCACTTAATATTTTACAAATTAAGCACTGGGTCTGAGGGAGCTGCACTTTTAAAGAACAGGTATTTAACACCACCGTAGGAACGCAGCCACTATGGACTCTCATGTGTCATTTAAAAAAAAAAAAGGTCTTAATATAAGGTGTGTTTTGTATGTGCTTCATCCTGGGGGAAGGAGGGGTTATAAAGCGCTAGTAACAGTTCAGACATCTTATCTTGAGAGCACAAACATGCAGGGCCAAGATTGTTCGATAACGTTTGCATGGTGCAGGAGAGATTGCTGATATTTTTCAAGCACTGTCTTTTCAGTTTTGTTGTTATATTTTAATTTAGTGGGTTACAACACACTGGCCAAGTTCAGCCGACGGCAAAATCCTCTAAGGTTTCCTCCACAACGGAATTCAGGAGGAGAGTGTTTTTTATTCTTGGTTGTTTGAATGGCATTAGGTTGTGTTTGGTCAGCCTTGGCAACATGGTAATGATTTGTGTGTGCTCTCCTGTGTGAAGGGGTGTTTCACACATAAATCTTCCTGAAGCCCACTTGTACCCCCGACACACACCTACTCAAACCATACCTCAAAAAGCCTACATCTTAAACACACACAGGCAACACAATCATAGACCACTATAGACAACTCTAGCTAAGACAACAAGGCCACATTCACAAACACCAACAGGACATGTATGTACGTTCCCCTACACCGCTATCCATTAACTGCAGGTCGGCATCAGATTGAACTTTAGCTACATTTGTATATTTATTCAAACATTTAATTTACCCCAGTAACCTTATTTTTACCCCTCCCCATTCAGCATCCACTTACCACAATGAAATTGGATGAGCACCTGCTCCAAATGTTAAAGGTACCGAGACTGATCCTGTACTTTATAATGTTTACATGTACCAGTCCAATAGAATAGCTTCAAACTCACTGCTCAACTCCCTTCATATGTTTTACCCTCCCCTGAAAGAATCTTTTTTTTCTGAACTCTGTTGGCACCAACAAAAAGCATGCACAAACTAACCCTTGTTGGGGACCACGAAGGAGCATATATCAACAGAGGGCGTTTCTTTGTCTTTCAGAGGCATCGGTTTATTAATGAGGGGCACTTTAAGAAGTCCACCTGAAAAATGCTAACTGCCTTTCACCGAAAGTGGCTGGAGACACATTAGACACGGGATAAAAAGTTTGCATCCGGTATGTTGTCATGCCAGTACTTACATAGTTTCTAAACAGCTTCCACGTCCATTTTAAATTTGGTGCAAACTTACCATTGCATTTTTAACTGATTTCTTGCAGCAGCCGTATTTTTAATTTCAACCGTTGTTGAATTTGACATAGTCAGCAGTACACAATAGTACAGTATACATATTGCAAGAGTACGCAGGGCTTCATATTAATAGCACAGTGTGATGGGTATCGCAGTTCTTTTAACATGGCACACATAATATAGACTAACTATGCCATTTGTTTAACGAATTGCATGCACCATTTTCGTGTTTCGTGTTTAAAGCATGCAATAAATGGGAGCGATCACTTTCAACTTTATTTTTTGTGTTTGCCACCACATACGCTGTTGCTGGGTTGTACCGCATTCCACCGGTTGGTAACTAATAATAACTTTTCATAGCCTTCATTACTGGGAGTTGCACCATCTGTTTTTCACACGTGAATCTTCTTACTCTGGATCTCGTTTGAGGCAACAACCTTTGTTGAATCAAGCAGCATAAAGTTCTGTTTCCATTTCACCTGTATGCGGTTCCATACTTTATGGTGTATTTGCAATTTCTCCTTCAACTACTTTTTGAGGAGTGGATTTGCCTTATCCTTATACACATTGATTTCCTCCCTCTTGAAGTATAACAATATTACAGGTCAGTACTAAGGAACTTTATAAGAATATTATTCATATTTTTTATAGGGTCGTTCAATTGTACATAATGTCTTCTTGTTTTTAGATCCTAACTATCAAATGCGTGCTCCTACCCAGAGACTAAAGGGGCTGTAAAATGTAGACATTCTTCAACCCTCTGCTTCCCAGGACTTATTATTCACATTGTGCAATGCATCTACGAGCCTGGCTTTTACATACACACATGCTACCTTCCTGTACCTTCTCGCACAGTGCACTGGTTCCCCTCTCACTTCCCCCTCTGGGTGCCCCTCCCACTCATCCGTCTCTCTCTCTCTCTCTCTCTCTCTCTCTCTCTCTCTCTCTCACTCTCTCTCTCTCTCTCTCTCACACCTCTCATACACTCTTACCACCTCTCTCACATTGGTTCACCTCCGGTCTTCAAACACAGTTTTTATCTTGTGATGTTTCAAGATTAAACCCATGCTCTCCTCCTCTTCTTGGGTGTCTTCCTCCGTACACAGGCTTTATGCCTCTATGGTCTGCTCTCCGCTTCTTTCTCTCTTTCTCATACACTTTATGCACCTGTGTCTGGAGTTCATTTAACACTACATAATCAAAGTAGCTATCTCTCTCTATCTTCCTTTATATTTATTCTGTGAAGTTCTCACCTCTATCTTTTCACCATGTCATATAATTCCACTACACAAATACACTACACACCACACAATTCCACCCCATATAATTCCACAACTAACAATTCCAATGCAACACACATAATTCCATGCCAAACCACATACATCCTCTCCACTACAAAACAAAACAAATGGGTAAGAGACATTGTCATTTACGACGCCAATAGCTCCGAATCTTGGAGACCGATTGCATTGTAAATGCTTGTTTGTTATGAAGTAATAAGAGCATTGTGAGTCCTTTTTCAGTTTCCCATACACCACTGATCTGCACTATGATTGTCCACCTCTTTCCAAGTTTTTTTGGATGAATTCTGAAAGGAACAAGAAGAACATGTGTCAGTATTCTGATACCTGTCTGGCTTCTTAATATTATTATGTGTATGCAGGAGTTCCACCCTGTGACTTAGTCTTTTCTTTATGTTTTTTGTTATCCCACTTCTTCCTAAAAGATTTGAGCGCTTACTTTGATTTATCTTTTTCAGAATTACTTTTAATTCGTGGTTTACTAGGTCTCGGTACCAAACTATCTTGACCTATTGTTGCATAGGTTTCCTCAATATTTTTAGTCAATTTGAGCTCGTGTTCTCTCTGAGTCAACTGGGTGAGTCATTGGCAGACCGCCAATGCCACTGCAATTTCTGCGAGCACACAGAGTTCCGTGAACATGTGAAATTGCTTGTTCCTCCTGTTTCGCAATGCTTTTTTCCTGTTTACAAACGCTGTTTAAATGCTCGGGGAAATATCTCGCGAACGCGCATTTTGAAAGCGCGAACAAGCAAAACATTCTGCGAAGCTGCAGATCGCGGAATTTTTGGCAATTCCGCGTTCTCCACGGAACGCGAAATTACCCAAATTACACAAATTCCTTGTGCGGAACAGAATTTACCAGCCAGGCCTAGTCCAGGGCAAGGGCTGCCCCATACTCATTCTGGATTTGTTTAAGGACCTCTGGCAAAACAGCTAATGAGGGTGTACTGTGTGTTTTGGTATATACTGCAGCAAATACTGCACCCCAAGTGAAGCAGTCTTCCATCAGCGGTGCCATCCCAATTGAAAAACAAATTGTAAGAATTTTGTGTATTTCCTGAGGTCGTGTATGGGGAAACACTGTTTTAAGCTGGTTTGTTTTTTGTGCAATCCAGAAAAGTAATTCCTTCTGTCTGACGGGAATCTTACCCATGACTGCAGTGAGAGTTTGTGGACTAATTCCAGGTGTAACCAATTGTGGCTGTGTGGCTTGAGCAGCGGTCAGATGATTTATTATCATTTTAAGCATGACAATCTATGTTAAAAATATATATCTTTTAATCAGATATATATGTAATGTACGCAGTTCTGGGGCTCTCTGATTATTTATATCTGATATTGTGTGTATCTGGCTAAGACTGAATATGTTTCTCCCACATTACTAAGGGGGCCTAGTCTAACTTTGTTGTATGAATGTGGTAGGGTGCCTTAAACCAATTTTGGTGTTTTTGGCAAGTTAATTGTATCTCTAGAGCTTCATAAGTTGTTTCGTTATTAGGAACTGTATCTACAGTGGATGTGTGAACCAGTCTTGAAGTTGTACTTGCTGCAGGGAATGTAACCCATGGATAGAATACCTCTGTCCTGAATGATTCACGGGCCTCAACCACAAAGGTAACATCTCCACCCGTCTGGTGAAGACAGCATTGGAACAGCATTTGTGTAACCTTATGTCTGCAGTTAGCTTGTATGTTAATTGATGGTTCGTCATTCACAGACATTTGAATATGTGGAATCAGAGAGGGCTCCTCTATGGGGAGATCCTTTAAAAGGTTCAAGCTTGAACAACCTACAGCCAATACATAGTGGTTTCCTACTCAGCTGAGGAGGATTTTTTCCCTAACACCAAGGACGTCTCTTGTTAGCAGGTGAGTTGGGGACTTTGGGTACACAAAAGAAAAACTTGTGTCCCAGGTTAAAGGAATTCAGTAGTGGAATAGAGCTTATCCTGAGAGATATCTTTTGGGCTGGTGATTTTCATGAATTCAATGTTAGTTCTTTTGGGAGTTGGCATGATAACACGCACCCTCCTACAGTGGGAGCAGAGTGCATTATTATTTAATCTGATACTTATCGCACAGTGGGAAGTCTGCAAGATGTGGTTTGATTCGCTACCCCCGAATATTGAGGACTGCATCAGGGCAGCCCTCTGCGTTTGGCATTTAGATTTGGGATGAAAAGCAGGCTGTTCATCTGCATTATTTGCCGATCTCTCAAAGTGGTGCAGGAACCAAGGAATTGACCAAGTACTTCAATGATTACACCGAGGCACCGTCAGAGGTGACAGTTCCGTTTGGCTATGTCGGGACCTTGGGCATATGCAGTAGACCAGAGGGCGATAAATTAAATAAGAACCCAACTTAGAAAATTGGTGGTACGATGTCATATGACTTATACTTTCTCAAGTAAAACTGTGTGTTTGTTGCACAACATGAACATTTCATGGGTGCAAGACTAATTCTGAACACCCTTCATCATATGTTGGCCTATAGTCCTACTAGCTCACAGTGCACCATCTGTACCCCTAACTTTACAGGGTAATACATGGATTTGCAACCTAAGAACATGACAACAAGGAGGAACATGGTGGCGGGCTGAGAGCCGGTCGCGGCAGCACCGTGGTGTCTGGATGGCCGAAATGAGTGCAGCAGGATAGCGAGAGGTCGTTAGTCTCCCCGCGTCATGGTGAGCGATTAATGTGTTTTTTTCCCCGCAACCTTCGACGGCAACTTTAAGCCGACTCCTCTGCTTCTTTTTTCCCGAGGAACCACGGCCGCCCAGGAAGTACTGCGGCAGGCGGCGTTAGGACCCGCCGGGCTTCCAGGACCGGGACTGGGTCGGATCAGCGCGGCTTGCCGTGAGAGGAGACGCCTCTACCGGACGTGCACAGATGGAGACGGAGGTGGATTACTAAGACGTATGCTGGGTCTATATGTTTGCAGCTCATCTCTTAAAACGCTTAAAACGCTTAAACGCTCAAACGCCTCTAATCGACATTGTGGCGAAAGTGGAAAGCAGTAACCAGTGGTAAGGAGATACTCGGGGGGGGGGTTTGACAAAAGTTGACAGCAGCAGCCTCTGCGCATTTTTACCATACTATTGCATGGAGAAGAAGAACTGATAGAAAGAAAAGAGGTAAGGGGGAAAAAAGAAAAGAAAAGGAATATTAGAAGATAGAAAACAGAAATCTACAGACGACCTTCTTGTTTTTTTGTCTTTTGGCTGGTCAGATTAGATCACGGACTAGTGCACACTTACACTTAGTGCACACATATACTTTCATTTATGCTGGAAGAACGCCGACGATGTCTATGGAGCAGATTTCGCTCTTTTCTGTTCAAAATTAAACTTGGAAGCCTAGTAATACAATCACTTGAACAATATCCTATTAAAACAGACATCGAGAGAAAAAAACTTTACCCTCTTGCAGCAAAGTGCGGGGAGAGGGGAAGTAGAGTGCAAGAGACTCGAGGGCTTATTACTGGGAGGGGGGGTTGCATGGATCAAACGCAGCTGGGTCTTCCAGAATATTTTAGGACCACTGAAGTCACTGAAGCTACTGAAGTTATAGCGCAAGAGCCGGTCCTGTTGAAAGTTCCCGAGTTAGGTGGGATAGAATCAACAGCGGCAGTAACATTTAAGACTATAGAGCGAGCCAATGTTGAGATAGGCTCAATCTCAGTAAAACAGGGGCACACCCTTCCAGTAAGAAGAAATAGGTATCAGCTTAGATCCAGGGTAGGGTTAAAAGAGAAAGGGGCTTTACAAATTGAAGAGAGAGAGAGAACTATGCCATTAACCCCCTGCAAAAGTAAAAAGAAAAAGACTATCTCAGTCAAAAAGCTCAAAGGTGTATCCCACGAGTGCCAAGTGGTAAAAAGTACTCCATCCCTAAAATCTTTTTTCAAGGTCCTGGATCAGGCTAAGCATTCCGCAGTGCAGTTGGAGGGCAATATCGGCTCTACTCCTTTAACAAACAGATACGGGGTCTTAGAAAACTTAGACAATATGGAAAATGCGGATGAGGCTGAAAACCCAACAGAAACCTCGGCTAATTCAATTAAAGCCCCCTCAATAGATAAAATGCGAGGAAACCAAGACACCAGACCCAAGAGTCAGGCTGCAGCAGTTAAACTTGCACACAATAGCTCTAAGGAGGCAGTAGAGGAGACTGGGAGACAGCATGCAAGTAAAGATAACCAATCAGACTCACGCGAGCAGGAAAGTGACCGACTAGGGGACCTTTTTCGATCCCTGAGAGGTGACATGATGGCGAAATTCGAGATATCGGAAGCCAATCAAAAAACAATACAGGACAGATTCGATGTGCTGGAATCTAAGTTAGAGGAGGTCACTTTGCGCACAGGGAGACTTGAAATAGAAACGGCTGCTTTGGACAAAACAGTACACGAAAATAAAAAAGACATAGAACATCTTAAAGCCCAGAATAGATCATTGGTTATGGACATTGAACGGATGGAGACCCATGCCAGGAGGAATAACCTAAGGATTTTGAAAATACCTGAAGGGGAAGAATTGGAGGACTTAAAGGGATTTGTCTGTAAACTCTTGAGGGACGGTGTTTTAAATGATCGCCCGGATATAAATTTGGAGGAAGAAATCCAGAGGGTACATAGAGACCCCTACAAGAGGCGTACTGACAGGAAAACTCCTAGGAGAATACTTATAAACTTTCAGACATACAGCGTAAAAGAGCTCATCCTAGGGCGATCCCTTACAAAAACAGATCTACGTTATAAGTCCAGTCCTTACCTTATCAGGTCGGACATTGGTGCAAAAACCGCGCAAAGACAATGGGAACTGGGCACTAGAATGCCGGACTTAAGGTCATTGGGAGCACATGTCCAGATGAGATTTCCAGCTATGCTCAGGATTATGTGGAAAAACAAGACATATAGTTTCACACAGCCAGAAGAGGTTGACAATCTTTGAGACCGAATAAGAAGTGAGCAGGAAGAATAGGACCAGATAGATAAACTGAGTACTCTAAGGAAGAAATAATAAAAGGAAGGAAATAATAAAAAAAAAAAAGGGGATAAAGGAAATGGAAAAAAAATAAATAAATAAATAAATAAATAAATAAAAAGAAAAAGGGAATGGTGGGGGGAGAAACTGACAAAAAACTAAATAAATAAATAAACAAATAAATAAAATAAAAAAATAAATTAAAAAAAACACAATGGATTGTATAAGTTGGCTGTATGATAAACAGGGGATACGAAGAATTATTTATAATTTAATTGGTCTCGCTCGAATACAGTAACCTGGGGAATGGTGTGGGGGGAATCTGAAATAGCAAAGGATTCTATAAGTAGGCTGTATGATAAGAATGGGGGACATGAAGATTTATTTGTAATTTAATTTGTCTCGCTAGAATACAGTAAACCGGTCAAGGGCACCACTCGGTTGCTCTGAAAGGCGAAGTCATCGCCAGGTATGTTAAGGGGGTTCCTCAGGGGGGAGGTGTTCAATGGGTGGGGGGAGTCAGGGGGGAAAATAAAAAATAAAAAAAAATCCTCATATATAAATAACTGTTTGATGTATAAAGGAATGGATGGGTATGAGCGTACATTGGAATTATGACCAATCCATATAAGCTTAAGGTTCTGTCATGGAATATCAATGGTATAGGGGAAAAAATAAAACAGAATAGGATATGTGAATTCTTAAGAAACTCGGAGGCCCAAATTATAATGCTACAAGAAACACATTTGGAGGCAGCAGTATGTGATTCTCTTTTTAAAAAGTGTAGGTGGGTTCAGGATATAATAAGTTCCAGGCAATTGGGTGTTACTAGGGGAATTTCTATTATAATTCGAGCAAACAGCGGGATAAGCTTGAGAAGCTTTGAGACGGATCAATCGGGTAGGTGGCTAGTCGCACAAGTATACATTCAAACTACCCCATATACATTTGCAGTGTACTATGGTCCTAACGAGGACAATCCGGTTCCGCTCTCCAAATTAGAACTAGCTTTATTTACGAAAACTGGTCCTCTAATTCTTGGTGGGGATTTTAAACTGGTCTTCGACCAAAAATTAGATAGAACTTCTAGGGCCAAATACCATGCTCCCTTAAAATCGATTGCTCTCCTGGATGTTTTAATGAAAGACTTTACCCTAGTAGATGTCTGGAGAAAAAAGTATAGATCTCAGCCAGGTTTTACTTTTTACAGTAAAAAATATAAGAACTACTCCAGAATAGACCACTTCTTCGTTGACCAACACCTTCTCAAAGACATCAGCTATCTCTCTTTTACGCCCTCAGGATTATCGGACCATGCTGTACTTGAATTGGAAATTAAACTGAATATAACTTTATTAAAACCTAGGTGGACACTGGAAAGATCATTTCTATTAGATAATCAGATAAAAGTAGTAGTTTTTTTTTTTTTTATTGAAAGTACATGACAATAGCATATCCAATGAATACAAGAAAAACACATTAATACAAAGAGACAAAATAAGTATACATCAAAGATGTTAAAACAGATAAGAAAACCGATAATGTAGGAAGAGTGATAATATATCTGTGGAGGACAGGAGGGAATTTCTACATAGGTATTAAGAACTGAGGCACTTGATTTTCGACCGCCTCCATGCTGCAACGGGCGACCACAACCTTAGCCCCATATCCCTGGATTTCACTCCCTTCAGTGCGTACAGCTCCGATTCGATGTTATGAATCCCGAGCAGCCTACAGATCCACATCTGAAAGGTTGGGGCATCAGAGTCCTTCCATGCAGCAGCAATTAGTATTCTAAAAACAGCTATTGCTAAAAACACAAGTGCCTCAGCCTCGATGCTTAAACCCTGTTTGGCGTCAAACCCGAATATTAAAAGTGTAGGGATAAGTCGATCCTGACAGCTAGCAGCCCCTCTAAAAACTTTGCAATTTCGTTCTTAATTGGCCCTAGCTTTTCACAGCTGCAAAACATGTGAGGCAGATCCGCAGGGCCCTTACCACATCTAGGACAGTTGTTATCCACTCTCTTACCCCAATCATACAGTTTTGCCGGTGTATAGTATAAATTAAATAGGGTTTTAAAATGCTGTGCTCTTAGGTTTGAAGAGCGTAAAAACCTTTTATCCATAAGGATGGCTCTATCCAGATCGATATCGGGATCGTTCAGTTTCCCAGCCCAGGTAGCCTCTGTCTTGAGCATATCATCTGGCAGAGTTCCCAAGAATATTGCATATATTTTTCTTATACGGCGACCGCCACCCTTCATATAATCTAATAGTATACATTCTTTTGATATATCTATCGCAGGTCTTTTGGATTTAATTGTGTTAGTCAATTGTATATATTTGAACTCTTGAGGGCCTTGAAGTGAATATCGTGTCTTTAGAAGTTCAAGAGGCCTCAGAGCATTTTTTACCATAACTTGGCTCAATGTAGTGATTCCCTGCATTTCCCAGTGTCTCCAAGAACCATCTCTGCTTAAGTGCGGGAATAACCCTGATTTCCAAAGAAGAGTATGTTTATTAAACTTAGGAATACTCTGGTTCTTTTGTATTGCCAGCCATACCACCCGGATATCTTCCAATATTTTGTAGCCTGGGGATTTGAAAAAACGTTTATCATAGTTCCTTAACAGTATACCATACGCCTCATTCCCTAATGCTAACTGGTATATGGATGGGATACTACACTGGGAATGTATCGTATCAGCAGGGAAGAAAAGTATAGCCATATCAGTGAGGAGACAAGACCAGTGATATAATTTTAAGTTAGGTATACCCAATCCACCCTGTTCCTGGGGTAGAGACATAAATTTAATTGATCTCCTCACCTTGCCGTATTGCCAAAGGAAGTTCATAAAAATACCCTCCATCTCCCTGATCAGGATATCGTCTATTTTAAAGGGGATTGACCTAAACTTATATAGGATTTTTGGGAACATTGCCATTTTAATGACATTGGCCCTACCTATAATTGATAAGTGTAGAGTATCAATTCTTTTTAGGTCCTGTTTCATTTTCAACAGTAGTGGTGAGAAGTTATCTTTAATGATTTCCTGTATCTGGGCATTAATTGTGATTCCCAGATATACCACTGAATCCACATATCTATCATCCAGTTTAACTATTTGGTTTGAGCATAATACCTGTGTTTTTGCCACATTAAGTCTATATCCAGAGACATTCCCAAAATCAGAGGTGATATTGATTATTTCTCTCATAGCACTAGCTAGATCGACAGTGGTGATGGCTATGTCGTCCGCGTATGCGAGAATTTTGGTTTCAAGACCATTGATGATAATTGGTTTAATATTAATATTGCTCATAATGCGGCAAATCAGGGGATCGATATAAAGTGCAAATAGGATGGGTGAGCACGGACACCCTTGTCTCGTCCCTCTTGAAATCTGAATAGGGTTGGAGGCCTCGCCCATTGACTGAATGCTAGCTATTGGGTTGTGATACATGGCCTTAATACCCTGAAGAAAACGGGGACCAAATCCTTTGCCGACCAATACTTCCCAGAGAAAGCTCCACCTGACCCGGTCGAACGCTTTCTCTGCGTCGAGGAGGATCATCGCGATCCCCCCCTCCCCCCGTGCATGCAAGTCAAACAAAGTTATGGCTCTTTTGATATGGTCGGTGGTACCTCTGCCAGGGATAAAGCCATGCTGCCAGGGAGAGACGAGGCCCGCAATGATCCTACCCATCCGTGAGGCCAATATTTTAGCGTAAAGTTTATTATCGCTATTAATTAGTGATATAGGCCGATAGGAGCCCGGGCTCTCCTTGGGTTTGCCCTTTTTATGAAAGACCACAATATTGGTTTTAGTCCAGGATTCAGGTATAGTACCTGTGTTGATAACCCCATTAAATAGATCTAGCAAGAGAGGGGCCGTTTCTTCCCTCAGGCATTTATAAACTTCAAGAGGTATAAAATCGGGCCCTGCTGCCTTGCCAGCAGAGAGATCTTTTAGTGCCTGGAGAAGCTCCTCCATAGTAATTTCCTGTTCTAAGGATTCCCTCTCATTGGACGTCAGATTAAGACCTGTATCCTGCCAATTAATGCCAGGATGTGCTGTATCTGCCTCCTCCTTATAAAGGACCTGATAGAATCGCCTAAAGACCTCTATGATTTCTATTGGTTTTGTATACATCTGCTCGCCATCTTTGATCTCGGTGATAATATTTTTTGAGGTGGCCTGTCTTATCCGAAGCGCTAGAGCCCTGCCAGCATTCTCGCCTGTTTCATACATGCCTAATCTACGGGTCTGATATTCTGCTGCAGCCTTCTTTGCTAAATGTCGCTGAATATCTGCTTTTATAGTATTTAGGCTCTCTAGGCTCTGTGACCCCTGGATCCCGTGACAGACATCCCTCCTGTGTTGCTCCTCTGCCTTCACCAGTTTAGCCAAAAGACATTCCCTATCCTCCTTCATTTTTTTCCAAAGCCGTGCAGAAAAACTAATTGTCTCCCCTCTTAGACCAGCCTTAAAGCTATCCCAGACCATACCGCGGGAAGCACTATATCTGTTGGCATCAAAAAAGGATTTGGACCACTCCTTCATATGTGTTAAATAGTCGCTATCCACTAGTAATTTCCTGTCAAAAGACCATGGCCTCATTTTTTCCCTTGGTTTGATGATAGAAAAATTCAAGACAAGAGGATTATGGTCCGAGATTAGCTTCGGCAGCATTGAAATTTCGACATTACTTAATTGTGTGGCTGAGACAAAAATATAATCCAATTTTGTGTATTTATTAAATGGGTGTGAAAAGTATGTAAATCCCGGATCATTTTTCTTTTGGTTACCCCAGACATCCTTCAGGCCGTAAGAGTGCAATATAGAGGACACTGCCCTAAATACTCTAGGCTTACGGCCGCTATATGGGGTGTTGCCTGTAAAGTCGGCTGAGATATTAAGATCACCGCAAAATACCATGGGTGCTGGCCAGTTAGTAAGCTCCCGTTCAATGTGATCCATCACCCCTGGATCGTCCAGATTAGAACCGTATACTGAGCATAGAGTGATGCCTAATTTTAATTCACAAATTGCCCATCTTCCCAACGGATCAGCTTTTGATTTTCTAGCACCTCCCAGTCCTACCCGGCCTAATATGGCGACCCCCCTGATGGTTGAGGTCTGTGAGGAGCAAGACAAAATTTCATACCCCCTTATGTTCAGCCAATGTTTCTTTTTCCATGGTAGGTGAGTCTCTTGTATACACAGAATATCGGCCCTTATTAATTTGACATACTCCTCAAATTTTTCCCTCTTTTTCCAATCGTTCAGTCCTCCTATATTAAGACTGATTATCTTAATCCTTGACATATCCCTGGAGAGAGACGAGCCAATATACTAACCAGTCACATTTTATCCTAAATCTGACATCAACAAGTTTATCCACTTTCAACAACTCCAATATATCAATAGACATGTTTATTGCATGAACTTTCTTTTTGCTTTGGTTTCCCCCTCCCCCCCCTCCCTCGAGGTTGCCCCCCCTCCCCTCCCCCCCGACCCCAACTTACTCCCAGGTGAGGCGCGCAGACCAAGTCTGTGCGTGTGATGGGTGTGGCCCTGCGCTGGACACAGTGCAATCAATAGGTCCAAACTTCGACCTTAACCTTATGTGTACCCACAAATCTCCATAACGTGACACATTTCTCTTTATGAAATTCAAACTTAGGCTTAGACCAAACTAGCCCCTAGACTTCAACCAGTGACATAAATTAAAGCCTTAGCCTTTGTTGGTTGCCATTAGTAATATAACATGCTATAGAGAGTCTAGGAACTCCTTAGCCTTAATTTCCGAGGAAAAGTATATGATCTTGCCTAGGTGGATTATCTTCAACTGAGCAGGATTGATGAGATAGATCTGCACTCTTTTATCCTGGAAAGGTTTGATTAATTGTCTTAATCGCCATCGGCGTTCCACGGTGGTATGGCAGAAATCCGGCCTGACAAAGAAGGACCCTCCTTCAAAGGTTCTTTTAGAGTCTGGCCGGGCTTTCTCTGCAATGGACTGGCGAAGAAGAAAATTGCCTATATAGATTAAGATCGCTCTAGGCTTATCCCCTTCTCTAGCGTTTTTTCTCAGTCTGAAGGGTGTCCTGTGTGCTCTCTGTATTTCAGTGGTCCAGTTCCATCCGGCAATATCTGGAAAGGCTTTCTCGAATATTTTAACAATGAACATTTTGGCATCCTGACCCTCGGCCCCTTCTGGAATGCCCAGGACCCTGAGATTGTTCCTTCTTTGCCGATTCTCCAAGTCCTCCAGCTTCCACTGGATGTCGATGGCTTGAGCTCCCAGTGTTTCGACTTTATTTGTGGCTGCGGCCGCCTCAGCTTCAGTGGCGACTACCCTCTCCTCTAGATTTGAGACCCTGTCTCCAACGTTTACCCAGGCTTTTGACATCTTTCTAACCACTGCTTTCATTTTTCTTATTGCAGCTTGGGATTTAAGGCTGTCTGAATGGGTTTCTTCTCTGTGTGCCGTTATCCCCTGTTGGATTGATTACATCATCGCCATCATTGACAACTGCGCCGTATCGTTGTGCCTTATATCGCCCGTGGCCAGGTTAGCGTTCCCTTGCAAAGATGTCGTAGGAGAGTGGTCCCACGTAAGTGCAGTGTGGTCCCTTTGAGGGGGCACGTTTTTGATAATAGATGACGGTAGCCCTGCCTCAATGTCGCTCTCTGTCTCCGGATTACTGCCATCGATATCTGAACTGTGTGGCTCGTCATCACCATCCTCTGACCAGTTGGCCTCCTCTGTGACAGAAAAGAAGCACTCGCTGGGGGTCTTTTCTTTTTCCGCCTCACCATGTGTGACCCCAAGGTGAATTGTACTAACTGTAGAGTCGGCAAGTAGACCCCTATGTACCTCTAGGGCAGTGCATTTCTCGGCTGTTGTTGAACCTCCTTGATTGCCCTCAATGTTGGCTGGTGGGGCTGCTAACTCTTCTGTTGGGAGGTTCAATGGGAGGTTCGTCGCACATTGTGAGGACATTGAGGTGATAGCCTCAATGCTGCCGGCGGATCCGAAATCATCAGTCCTCAATTCAGCCATTAGAGACTCTAATTGAATCGTCTGGATCATGTCCCCGCTTGCGGCACCCTCCCCAGCTTCCTCCACCTGAGTTGACTGAGGGAATTGTGCCTGCGGATGAATCTGCTGTAACTGCTACTGCTGCGGTGCTAGAGCTGTACCTGGATCCACTTCTGAGATAATGGCTGGTGTTGGTGGAGAAAGCAACTCAGGTAAAACAGATAGAGCGGGTAGTGAGGATGACCCCGGTAATCCAGGCGCCGAGGCTACCGAAACTGGCTCACTGTCCTTCAGTTTTTTGGGGGGGAAAGATGGCGGCCGTGACAAGCGGCTGAGCGGCAGCGCCAGACACAGTGCACAGTGCGGCGATGATGTGATTATAGCAAACCTCGATACCTAAGCCCCTTTTTATTATGCCACCATCTCTTGAGCATTAAAGGATCGTTAAAAAAAAAAGGACGGTGAATATGCCGGTGTTACACGACCGGCTGGACACATGGTGCAATGCATATGCCATATGAGATAGATATGCAGTCATTAACAGCCTTCAAAGTGACGGGGGAACCAAAGTTGCATTTCAGCGGCGGCGGCGGCGGCAAAGCGGCAAAAGTGCACTTGGTGTTTACCTTCCATGATTGTGACGGGTTCAATGGTGCTCGTCGGTGATCTCCACGCCATGTTGCTCCGCATGGGTCTGCAGCGGCGTCTGGCTGAGGCTTCGCTTGGAGGTGGGCTGGCGCACGGCAGGGCTCGCGGAGCTCGCGGAGCCCGGAGGCGGGGCCGATCAAAGCCGGCGAGACTTGGAAAACGGAGCAGAGACGGCAGATACGGCGGCAGCAGCTCGGTCAGACCCGATAGACCCATCAGTCACGACAGGTTGGTGCAAGGAGGTGGAGGGGGTCACCGCAGCAGAGTTACAGTTAAGGTGAGGCAGAGGGTCTCTCTCCTCATAATATTGGCACTATCTATTGCTCCTAAAAGCAATACTGGGGGCAAGACAAAAAAGAAAGGCACGGCTGATGGTGGCAGTGCAGACAGTGCTCTAGGCCTAGACTCTATGGCAAATACCGAGGTGGAAGGTCTTGCATTGGAAGCTGGATCAGGGCGGGCAAAACCTCTACAGCCCGTAGGACAGAACACCCCTAAAGAAATGCGTCCACCCTCAGCCAGAACCCGACAAGCTACAGCCACAGCGACTGTCAGCGTGGTGGAAATGCTGAATCGGAATGAAAGAAAAAAAGATAAAAGTAGTAGTTAAAGATAAAACATCAGAATTCTTTCTAATAAATTCAGGATCTTCCTCTTCCCAGATAGTATGGGAAACTTACAAGGCTTACTTGAGGGGTGTTTTAAGTTCTTCAATGTATCATAAGAGAAAAACTATAAAAATAAAAAGAAAGGAAGACTTAGCAGCAATAACCAGAAAGGATCTCGAATTACAGAATGCAATTTTAACAAACTCCAGAGAAATACATGTGTTGGAGAAGGAACTTGTTGATTTGCAGCTCCAGTTAAACATTTCTGATGAAAGAATTCCTAAAGAAAAATGGGAGTCCAGCAGATTAAAAATTTTTGAGTACGGAGAGAAGTGTGGAGCTCTCCTTGCCTGGAAAGCTAGAGAAGAGAGAACGAGAAATAACATTAAAGCCCTGATACATAGACAGTCAGGAGATTTGATAGAAACAGACGTAGAGATAAGAGAAGAAGCCAGGTCCTTTATGAGGAGTCTCTACACGGAAGATAAAGATCCCACGGGGGCGGATTTAGAATCCTGGTTGAGCATAAAACATCTGCCGCAAATGTCCGAAGCAGAAAAAGCATACTTGGAAAGTGAGATAACAGATGGGGAAATTTTAGGTCAACTGAAGAAAATGAAAAGGGGGAAAGCTGCAGGTTCTGATGGGTTGCCAGTGGAGATCTATTTGGACAATAAAGATCAATTAATAACTCCATTAAGGGAACTCTTTAATCTTTTATTGACCCAAGGCTATTCTATACCCTCTTCATGGGGAGAAGCCATCATTATGCTTATACCAAAGCCAAATAAAGACTTGAAAAGAATAGAGTCCTATAGACCTATTTCATTACTGAACTCGGATATGAAGATCTACTCTGGTATTTTAGCCACTAGATTATCAAAGGTTATAAAATCCATAATTCACTCTGACCAGAGAGGCTTTATCCCAGGGAGACAGTTAAACGAACTAACGTTTCAAGCAATAGGGGCTGTAGATTATGCTATTGCTAAAAATCTCCCACTGGCGCTGGTAGCCATAGATGCGGCTAAGGCCTTCGATCAGGTCAATTGGAAGTATCTATGGGCCACAATGGCGGCTTTCGGGTTCCCCGAAATTTTTATAGAGGCGGTCAGATCCTTATACCATTGCCCAAAGGCTAAGGTTTTAGTTAATGGAATTTTATCTGAGTGGTTTGACATATCTCGAGGCACTAGGCAAGGATGTCCTCTGTCCCCCCTTTTGTTTGATGTTTACATGGAGCCCTTTGTTTGTGGGATTAGAGAGGACAATATCATTCAACCATTTCAGCTTGGAAATTTGCTTTTGAAGGTGGCGTTGTACGCTGACGATCTTCTTTTATATACTTCTGACCACTCAGCAGCAATTCCAAGGTTATTTTTTCTATCGGAGGAATTTGGGAAACTGTCCGGGTACCAGATTAACAAGGATAAAACAGAGATCATGGGGTGGAACAACAACACACACATAGTTGGAGCAAAACAGAACATGAGGTACCTGGGAATTCACTTAACACAATCTTTAAAAGATACTACGTCACTTAGTTGGCAAAAGGTGGTTAAAGATATTAATAAAACTTTAACAAGATGGGGGAACTTGCCTTTAAACATTTACGGTCGGGTCAACCTTATTAAAATGACAATTCTTCCTAAATTTACCTTTTTATTTAACTGCATCCCCTTATCATTTTCACTGAAAGACATTAACATTTTACAGGGTAAAATTGGATCCTTTGTATGGGCCTGCCAGTCAACAAGAATTGCATGGAAGAAGCTGAGGAGGGGTTTAAAGACAGGAGGGCTTGCCCTCCCTGACCTTTTGTCATACTGTCATGCATTTCATTTTAAGAATTTTAGGCTTCTTGCAAACAAGCTGGACGCATCATCACAGGGCAGCCTGTTTCAAGCATTGTTAACTGATTTCTGTTATGACCATGATTACTTTATTTTCAAGTTTGGAGACCAGAATTTTTTTTAAAAAATTCGCCTTAAAATTTTGCAGACTGCATTAAAAAATTGGGGGTTCATGAGGAAGACATTCAACATTCCCTATTACCACACACACTCCCCGATATGGGACTCTCCTGGTACACCTCAATGCCTCCAGGATCAACTGTCACGACCCTTGAAAACAGCTGGCTTTAAAAAATGGGGAGATCTCTGGGTAGATTCGGGCCTAATGAGTTGGAACACGTTGGTACAGTTTACAGAAGGACAGTTGACTAGGTTTAAGTACTACCAGTTGTCTGCCTGGTGGTCCAGTCAAAACATGCAAAAGGAGGAAGATACAGATATTCTTGATGCAATCGGCAGAAGGGGGAAATGGGTAAAAGAGTTATCATTTTGGTACAATTTAATGATCAAAGAAGAGGAGAGTAAACTGTACATGGAGATAATAAAGTTATGGGGAAATGGTATAGCTCAGCCCCCTGAAGAAGTTTGCAAGGCATGGTTGGACTCTTTTTCCCTTTCACAGAGGCTAATTAAACCTGCTAATTTAAGGCGCAACCACCTGTTTACGGCTCATAGAGTCTATTGGACTCCGGCTAAACTGCATAAGATAACACGCCGCTGATGATATCCACATTTTTCTGGAATGTCCAGCCATTCAAAACTACTGGAAAGCGATAATGGATTTTTTGGGAGATGTACTTTCCATAATTATTACATGTTCTCGCAGATTAGTCTTCTTTGGTTTACCAAAAGAATACAATATTAAGAATTTGGATACTCAATTTATTTTTTACACAATAGTTATTGCAAGGAGACAAATCTGCATGGAGTGGAAGTCAGCGGCTCCCCCTAGATTTGCAGTATGTTTGAAGTATTTAATGGAGGTGTGTAAAATGGATCTGGCTGGCCGTTGCGAGAATTCGCAGAATGTCTGGTCTAAACTGATGGTCTGGATAAATAGGTGAGCAGTCCTGTGATTATGCCAGAGGTTGGGTCGGTCCTGTCCTCCACCAGGCCTGGGGTGCCTAAAACAGGCCTGGAGGAGTAGGATAAGGAAAGCAGCCTACCTCTGGGAACTCCTGTCTGCTATGATACTGTTTTCCATGGCGGACTCGAAAAACAACAGTATAAGAGGCAACAGCGAGACCCATCTAGAGCATATATATTCTGGTGGCATATATGAGGACAAAAAAAAAAAAAAAAAAGAACATGACAACACTGATTTCCCAAGGAGATTGTGGTAAGAGATCTAGAACCCTTTCGCTCAGATACTTATGCATACCCAAAGAGCTACACAAGAAGTACATGGTGAAGTGTTTCAATACGTAATGAAGCATTGGGATTCTTGTATAAAACAAGTGGGCTGCTATGATTAATAGAAGGAAAGATTATAATGTGATTAACATTATGAGATTGGTCAAGAAGATGAATGATTCCACTATTTTGCTGATATACTGGTTTTCCTACCTAGCGCATTCTAACCTATTGTGCCTAAGGTGAGTGGATCTGCCAAATCCCTGTGAGGTTGTCTAACTCCCCATTACCTGTGGGTATGTGTCTTCAAGCTTCCTGTCTTAGTGTATAGTTGGACAGTATGCCTTGCATGGGGTGACAGGAATCAGCTGACCTGGAATTCCAGCATGGACCGATCTCTCATTGCCAGTGAAATGCCCCTCTGAATAAACTAAAGCTTGTGGTCATATATATATTAGCCTCCAGTGGAGCTGTGTGGACGGACCAGCTGATTGGCGAACCAGTGGATAGGGCTAGCGGATTAGCAGGCGGACCGGGGGACCGGCATTCCAGTGAGCCAGTGGATTCGCAGTGATCAAACCAGACACTTTACTTTGGGACAGAGCAAAAACAAGCAAAAACGATAGCTGAAACAGAGAGCGGTGAGTGGGGGTGGAGAACAGGCTATGGAGCTTGGAGCTTTAAGCTGTGCCAAACCCACGCCATACCTCCCAAAATTCTGTCATCCCCACTGCAACTTTACACTTTCAGGAAGTGTTCTTGAGATTACCAAAGCATCACAAATGTTTTACCCCGGACTCCTTTGCACTTCCAAAGGTGGGGGATTTTAAACAAACAGACCTCTGACCTTGTGGCGTACTTAGGGGGTAATATCCCACATCAGCAATGCCCCCGCTCCCCATCGCTACATTATGGGCGTCTGACCCAGAGTGCCTGTACAGGCTTAGAAGTTGGAGGAGGAGCGATCAAGGCAGTATAGTTACAGGGTATTGGGCCTACAGTGTTTGTTGTGAATCAACTGCCGGACGGTCGTGTGGGTTAGGGCAAACATCAGGTTAGTGATAGAAGGTTCTCTCTCATGAATTCTCAAATGAACCTACTTAATTGAACATTAAACTTGCAAACGGTGGCGGGTGGTATGGTCTGCCGAGCTGCGAAATGGCTGCTAGCTAAGCGAGCACCGCCGGCCGAGGATTAATCCTACAATTATCCCCACACTCGGAGTGGTGCTGTGGGGCTCAAAATATCCCCAGATGCTGCCAGGAGCTCAGGGATCCAGGAGAACCACTTGCGGAATGTGGATCCGACTTGGTGGCTCACAGTGAGCACAGGCAGAGGAGCATGAGGAGGGGCCCATCTGGGCCTTTGAAGAGCGAACCGACAGGGCAAGCAATTCGAGCCTGTGGCTTTGCATGCAAAATTGGAGGTGGACGGCAGGAGCTGACCCCAGCACACAAGGTACAGTGGAGATGCACTGGGGCCCCAGAGGGGACGACACTGCCCAGCTGTGGAGCGCTGGAAGACCAGGACAGTGTGCTTGCCGATGGCATTGCTTGTATGGCTGCTGCGTGTGTGGTGACATCGGCAGATGCTTGGAGCTCAGACAGAACCAAGGCAGCACTAAAATTAGACCAGCGACTCTACTGGCCTTCCAATTCGAAATAGTGTGGGTGCGACACTCCCCTCCAATAGCAGTAAACCCTACCTGCTTCACAAGACGTCCCGCATTCAAAGCCCGGGCGCCATTTTGGGACCAGGCAGGGTGACTTCAAGCAGAGGGCCTGCACGGACAGCAAATAGGGAGCGGGAGTGCCCCGTAGCTGAGAGGGACATTATATGCATATTGTTGGGCACTGATATTGAGAGCCCAACTGACCGATTTTTGGATAAGTGCTGCCCCATGCCAAAGCTAATAAACCAGGACTGCAACAAAAATGACAGGTGTGCACACAGAACTGAGTTCAGCTGTCAGGAGTTGGAAGTGGAGGCCACTAAGTATCAGGCTACACTGCCATTCGATTGTAACCTTAGCTAACGCCTGGTGGCAAGGGCGGTGCTACAGTGCAGACAACAGTGGGCACCCAAGGGTGCCTCTAAAAGCGATCAGCCTCATCCCAGGGAGAGTGTAAAAAAATGAGGACCTTACACAAATGTACAGGACATTGATTAGCATTGCGCTTTGCGCCGGCATTATGCACATCAGGAAATTCCTATGCCCAACATATACTACCTGTATTCATGATCATGGGCAAAGAAGATGCCAAACAGCAGAAACTTACCTTTGAAAATAAAAGAACCATGAGATACACGGAATTGGATCCGGAAACCAACACAGAAGGTCAGTCCGAAACGCAGACGGAGGACCACGGGAAAGACCTTTTAACCCTCATGCTGGAGATGCACTCAAGCCTGCGCAATATTAACACCAAATAGAAGCGCTCACTACTCAACTGGATGCGGTCAAGACTTGCGTGGGAACGCATGAGACCCACCTAAACGTATTAGACAATCACAATTTTGACTTTCATGAGTTCTAAGTGAAAAAGAAAGAATAGCTGCTACATATGGACAGAGTGTTGGAAATCACCCGAGCCAAGAACGAGGATTTGGAGGCAAGATCCCGCAAGAACAACTTGCGCATTACCAGGATACCGGAAATGACCGCCATCTCTAAGATGGAGACTTTTATTGCAGACCTGCTCCATGAACTTCTCGATCCCCACTTGTCTACCGTCTTCGTGGTGGAGAGGGTGCATCGTTCATTGTGACCCAAACCTCCAGTTGAAGCTACACCCAGGCCCATCCTAGCAAAAATCTTGAATTGCCAAGACCGAGAGCTCATCCTACGGCTTGTCAGGGAAAAAGGGACAATTTTGCACAAGGGAAACACCATATCCTTCTATCCCAATTTCACGCCGGCCGTGCAGGCAGCTCAGCGCGAGTTCCTGCCTGCAAAACGCATCCTGTGTCAAACACAGATTCCTTATTCACTGCTTTACCCAGCCAAGCTTAAAGTATCGCATGATGGCATGACCAATTTCTCCACAGATGCGAAGTCTGCCTTAAAATTTGCCAAGCACATGCCAACAGCGTTCTGGACACTATCTATGTTAACACTAACTATGCAGCTCTCTCCACAGACCTCTCGGCCACCCTGTACGCTACAGGGAAGATCAACGGTATTATCGCGCCCCCATGGGAGAGCTTCCAACACAGAAAATTCCTGTTAAGTTATGTGGGGAGGTATTTCTACAACCTGTTTGGGGGTTGGACGGGAAGGATTTTGTTATGTTTAACCCCTTCACTCAAGGCCTTTCCCTCCCGTGCTAAGGATTTTTTTTGGCTATACGGGGTAGTTTGCGCTTAGGCCTCTGTAACTTTTCGACCAGATAAGGTATCCATGCCAAATTTGTGTCCTTTTCTTCCAACATCCTGGGGATTCTAAAGGTACCCAGCGTTTGTGGATTCTCCTAGAGGGGACCCATAAATTAGCCAAAATATAGCTACATTTTTGGGGCATATTATCAACGATTTGCGTTGAACATCGCCAATCAAGCTTAGCTCGATGTTGAATATCGCTGTATGTCACTGGTTCACATTGCCATGTTAGCGGCGTATTTGCAACAATTTCTAAACAGGCAATGTGAATTTTCATCAATATCGCCTGAAAACCAGACATATTACAACTGCGCTGATGGGCATTTTGTTAATAGGGGGAGGTGGCTATAACCTTACAATTCACCTCTCATTATGCACATAGCTAAGTCAAAATATTTGTAGACGTTAGTTTTCCCAATATCTGTGGTTAGCGCAGCTTTTTTCTTCCCTACGCAAGTGCTGGCCCAGCTTGTAAATACTGGGATGTGCGCTTAGCAAACTTTTTCATGTTGTTCCCTGAAAGGTATGCCTACTTTGCATCTCATTAGCGATGCGAGGCGAGGTGATACAAAAATGGCTGCTAACATGCACTAATGCATGGTAGCGCTGCGTTGTTAATAGGGCGATTAAATTATTGTCCCTTTAGTGGCAAAAAGTCCCACTAAAGTGGCGATAATGCCCTTGTAAATATGCCCCTTGGTTTGGGGGGGAAAATGGGAAAAAAGTGCTGCAAATGAAAGCATCTGGGTTTTCACCTAGAAATGGTATCAAAAAAGGGTTTGTGGGGCTGAAATAACCATTTCCCCAGCTTTTAGGGAATGACAGACTTTTGTCAGTAACCAAAATGTTTTACACAGTTTTGGCATTTTTCTGGGACATAGCCTATTTTTGCTATTTTTTGTGATTTTAACCTCCTTCCAGTTAATGGAAAGCTGTACATTTTTGAAAAATAGACAAAGTTCTGAATTCAGCAAGGGATCATTTGTGTAGATCCTTCAAGGTTTCTTTATAGAAACTAACAGTTTAATATAGGAAAAATAAAAAATTAGTTGAAAAAAAACAGCCTTTTGTGTCAACGTTTTCACGAGTAACTTCTTTAAATTATGACAGCTCTTTGAAACCAAAATACTGTTACATCCACTGGACCTTACTGGTTGTGGGGATATATAGGACTTGTAGTTTCACCAAGAACCCGAAGAACCCAGAGCCAAAAAATGAGCAGCGACTTGCAATGGTTTTTATTATGTACCGGGGGGCAGATATATGAAGGCCTTGCGCCGCCGGTGCGTCATTTTTAACATGGGAAAAAGTGACGCACCGGCGGCGCAAGTCCTTCATAAATCTACCCCCGGGTATATAGCAATTATTCTGGTCAAATGTATACATTTAAGAATCGGTATGAAAGACAACTATATATTTCTGAAATGGGAACAAAACATTGAGTTTAGAAGCAGTAGATATTTGCACATTTCCGAAATTGGGAATACTCATACTAGCATGAGAATTATCGATCATTTTTCAAAATTACTTCTTTTTAATACATTATCTTTCATTTGGAAGGCAGAAATGTATCACAATTCAATAGCTAACAACAGTTGTTTTACAAATCTGAATTACCCTATGTTTTTAGATAAAAATGGTACCTCACTTGCGTGGGTAGGCATAGTGCCCACAACAGGAAATGGCTAAAAACACAACGTGAACACACCACAATTTCACAATGAAATATAACCCTATTTTTGCAAAGTGCCTAGCTGTAGTTTTTTAACCTCGCAAAAACCACAGTTGATGGACAGAATGCAGAACAATGTCATACATTCACCCCAGTATAGAGATCTGGGCCTAAATCCATCGCTTTTTTGCATTACACACCTCCCCAGTTCAGACATGGCCATATGCAAATCAGTCTGACCCTGTGCTTCTTGGGAACAGTACAGCCCGAACTGCCAAGCCATGCCCTCCCTGGACCGGAAATAAGCTTCAGAGGACCGGTTTCTGGCATTCCAGCCATCTTCAGCCCAGCTTGCTTAAATCCAGTGGTTTGGAGAGCATGGGACTCACGTCTGAGCATACCCATCCCACTCGGGATGACAAATGCAAAAACTACAGTTGATGGACAGAATGCAGAACAATGTCATACATTCACCCCAGTACAGAGATCTGGGCGTAAATCCATCGCTTTTTTGCACTCCACACCACCCCAGTTCAGACATGGCCATATGCAAATCAGTCTGACCCTGTGCCTCATGGGAACAGTCCAGCCCGAACTGCCAAGCCATGCCCTCCCTGGACCGGAAAAAAGCTTCCGAGGACCGGTTTCTGACATTCCAGCCCGGCTTGTTCGAATCCAGTGGTGTGGAGAGCATGGGACTCACGTCTGAGCATACCCATCCCACTCGGGGTGACAAATGCAAAAACCACAGTTGATGGACAGAATGCAGAACAATGTCATACATTCACCCCAGTACAGGGATCTGGGCCTAAATCCATCGCTTTTTTGCACTCCACACCACCACAGTTCAGACATGGCCATATGCAAATCAGTCTGACCCTGTGCCTAATGGGAACAGTCCAGCCCGAACTGCCAAGCCATGCCCTCCCTAGACCGGAAACAAGCTTCAGAGGACCGGTTTCTGGCATTCCAGCCATCTTCAGCCCGGCTTGCTTGAATCCAGTGGTGTGGAGAGCATGGGACTCACGTCTGAGCATACCCATCCCACTCGGGGTGACAAATGCAAAAACCACAGTTGATGGACAGAATGCAGAACAATGGGATCTATGATGTTACAACGCGTTATTTTACAACGCATGCTGTAACATCGCAACTTTTACAACGCAGGTTCCATTACATCGGATGCCATTACAACGCAGGATGCATAGCATCCAGCAGATGGCAGATGGTATTACAACGCAGCAGATGGTATTACAACGCATACCATTACATCATAAGTATAGGTAAGTATATCTATTTTAAAAAAAATATAATTAAGTTAATTTAATTAATTTAATTTAACTAATATAATGAAATAAATTTAAAAATTGTAATTAATTTAATTTATTTAATTTGGTCTAATTAAATTTAAAAATGGAATTAATGTAATTTAATTATTTTAATATAATTTAATTAATTTAATTTAATTAATTTTATAATTGTAATTATTTTAATTTATTTATTTAATTTAATTAATATAATTGAATAAAACTTAAAATTGTAATTAATATAATTTAATAAATTTAATTAAATTCAATTAATTTAATTAATTTAATTTAATTAAAGTCGTACTTTAAAAATAATAAACCCTAAAAACACCCCTGTACCCCAAAACCCAAACCCAGCCCTAAAACCTAAAAATATCCCTGTACCCCAAAACCCAAACCCAGCCCTAAAACCTAAAAATACCCCTGTACCCCAAAACCCAAACCCAGCCCTAAAACCTAAAAATACCCCTGTACCCCAAAACCCAAACCCAGCCCTAAAACCTAAAAATACCCCTGTACCCCAAAACCCAAACCCAGCCCTAAAACCTAAAAATACCCCTGTACCTCAAAACCCAAACCGTGCCCTAAAACCAAAAAATACCCCTGTAACCCAAAACCCAAACCCAGCCCTAAAACCTAAAAATACCCCTGTACCCCAAAACCCAAACCCAGCCATAAAACCTAAAAATACCCCTGTACCCCAAAACCCAAACCCAGCCCTAAAACCTAAAAATACCACTGTACCCCAAAACCCAAACCCAGCCCTAAAACCTAAAAATACCCCTGTACCCCAAAACCCAACCCTAAAACCTAAAAATACCCCTGTACCCCAAAACCCAAACCCAGCTCTAAAACCTAAAAATACCCCTGTACCCCAAAACCCAAACCCAGCCCTAAAACCTAAAAATACCCCTGTACCCCAAAACCCAAACCCTGCCCTAAAACCTAAAAATACCCCTGTACCCCAAAACCCAAACCCAACCCTAAAACCTAAAAATACCCCTGTACCCCAAAACCCAAACCCAGCCCTAAAACCTAAAAATACCCCTGTACCCCAAAACCCAACCCTAAAACCTAAAAATACCCCTGTACCCCAAAACCCAAACCCAGCTCTAAAACCTAAAAATACCCCTGTACTCCAAAACCCAAACCCAGCCCTAAAACCTAAAAATACCCCTGTACCCCAAAACCCAAACCCTGCCCTAAAACCTAAAAATACCCCTGTACCCCAAAACCCAAACCCAACCCTAAAACCTAAAAATACCCCTGTACCCCAAAACCCAAACCCAGCCCTAAAACCTAAAAATACCCCTGTACCCCAAAACCTAAACCCAGCCCTAAAACCTAAAAATACCCAAACACCCCAAAACATATACCTCAGTACCCCAAAACATATACTCCTATACTCATACTTATTTAAAAAATTACTTAAATTAATATATTTAATTAATAATATTAAAAAACATAAATAAATATATTTATTTATAATTAATATTAATTAAATTAATTATATAATATTAAATAAAAAAAAATTTATATACTTACCAATACTTACGATGTGATGGTATGCGTTGTAATAGCATCTGCTATGTAATGTCCTGCGTTGTAATGGCATCCGATGTAATGGAACCAGCATTGTAAAAGCTGCGTTGTAACAGCATTCCGATGTAAAAGTTGCGATGTAACAGTAACATACCGAACAATGTCATACATTCATGCCAGTACAGAGATCTGGGCCTAAATCCATCGCTTTTTTGCACTCCACACCACCCCAGTTCAGACATGGCCATATGCAAATCAGTCTGACCCTGTGCCTCATGGGAACAGTCCAGTCCAAACTGCCAAGCCATGCCCTCTCTGGACCGGAAACAAGCCTCCGAGGACCGGTTTCTGGCATTCCAGCCGTCTTCAGCCCGGCTTGCTTGAATCCAGTGGTGTGGAGAACATGGGACTCACGTCTGAGCATACCCATCCCACTCGGGGTGACAAATGCAAAAACCACAGTTGATGGACAGAATGCAGAACAATGTCATACATTCACCCCAGTACAGAGATCTGGGCCTAAATCCATCGCTTTTTTGCACTCCACACCACCCCAGTTCAGACATAGCCATATGCAAAGCAGTCTGACCCTGTGCCTCATGGGAACAGTCCAGCCCGAACTGCCAAGCCATGCCCTCCCAGGACCGGAAAAAAGCTTCCGAGGACCAGTTTCTGGCATTCCAGCCGTCTTAAGCCCGGCTTGCTTGAATCCAGTGGTGTGGAGAGCATGGGACTCACGTCTGAGCATACCCATCCCACTCGGGGTGACAAAACGCATAAACCACAGTTGATGGACAGAATGCTGATAATGTCATACATTCACCCCAGTACAGAGACCTGGGCCTAAATCCATCGCTTTTTTTGCACTCCACACCACCCCAGGTCAGACATGGCCATATGCAAATCAGTCTGACCCTGTGCCTCATGGGAACAGTCGAGCCCGAACTGCCAAGCATGCCCTCCCTGGACCGGAAACAATCTTCTGAGGACCGGTTTCTGGCATTCCAGCTGTCTTCAGCCCGGCTTATGCCCCCATCTGCCCCCCTGGGGGCAGAAAGGCTGTCATTTTTGGGATGGTGGGGGCATGGTCATGCCCATATTGGGCAGCCCCCACCACTAATTATATATTTTTTTTAAATCCCTGGTATCTAGTGGGCTTTCTGCCCCCCCCCCATTTTTGCGGCCGGGAGATGGGGGCATCGGTATGCTCGTTTTGGGCAGCCCCCACCCTATTTCAATTTAGCATCAAAAAATCCCCGGCGTATAATGGGATTTTTGCCTCCCCGGGGGCAGAAAGGGTGTAAAATTTGTGGGGTGGGCAGCCCCCCCATGCTAATGATTTATGCACCCGAAAAAAGTCCCTGTTGTTTAGTGGGCTTTTTGCACCCAGGGGGGCAGAATGGGGGCTAATGCCCCATCTGCCCTGCATGGGGACAAAAAGACGAAATCACACCATATGAATTTGGGGGGAGCAAAAGCTCTTGCCCAAGGGGCCGCTCCCCCCTCCCTGGTGTCTAGTGGGTGAATCCCAACTTGGGTGTAGCCCTACTGGGGCGATCACCAAGCAGGACTCAACTGAGGGTACCATTAGAAAGGGGAGACTCTCCTCTTTCCAATGATACCTCTCTCATCTTTCTATGTGCCCAGGGGGCTGAGATGGCCCCCTGAGCACATAGAAAGTGTAACTGAAATGAGCCTAAAAGGCTCATTTCATTTTTGGTTTCTGTGCAATGGCGACTGCGCAAAGTGTGCGCTGATCATCATTGCACACAAACCAGGGGGCAGGCTTCAGGAGCTGGGGAAGCTCTTCCACAGCTCCTGTGGCTTTGAGGGAGAAAGAGAAATCCCTCTGCTGTCTGCAGCAGAGGGATTTTGGGGGCCCCTGTCCTCATGATGGAATGGTTCCATCATGAGCACAGGAGCACCGATGCTAATGACAGAACCATTATGTCATGAGCATCGAAGGGGTTAATGCCAGCATAATGCTTTGCAGATTGCAATACGTCTGTACGGAGGCCTGGCCCATTGTAACGTGCTATGGGTCTTATTGTGAATATATATGATGCTAAGGGGTTCACCACAAGACTAAGTTAATTCGCGTAACCTGGAACATTCGGGGTTAAACGACTACAGAAAGACAAGACTAGTCCAGTCATACTTAATTTGCCATCAGATACATATATGCATGTTGCAAGAGACACACTTAAACGCTACTCCGTCGCCTAGGTTGAAGCATAGCCGATGGGGCCATGTT
The DNA here is from genome assembly GCF_964263255.1 of Lissotriton vulgaris. Lineage (NCBI taxonomy): Eukaryota > Metazoa > Chordata > Amphibia > Caudata > Salamandridae > Lissotriton > Lissotriton vulgaris. The sequence goes on along the minus strand of NW_028243332.1, from coordinate 29,728 downwards.
TACTCTTCTATCTACTCAAACTACTGAAGGGGTGTGGCTGTGTTGCTCAGCAAGGGGATAGACTTGAAAGTGAGTGACAAACAGATCGACTCTAATGGCAGGTACATTATAATACATGGTTGGTTGGGTGGATCCCAGGTGGTGCTTGTTGCAGTCTATGGTCCTAATGTGGATGCTCCCAATGTTTTTTAGGATATATGGGCGAAGGTGCAGGCAACAAACTGCGATACGGTTATATGGGGAGGGGACTTCAATGCTACACTAGATGATGACATGGATAGGAAGGGGTATCTAGGACATTACATCCGGCAGCCAGTTCTGCACTGAATGCAATTATTGCACTTCCCATCCGCCTGCTACTCCGGAATACTTGTGGGGAACCTTTGTACACTGACTGGGCTCTGCTCCGCCGGTGTGCTGCTGGGCCGGGCTCTGCTCCGCCGCTTGCTGTTGGGCCAGGCTTTGCTCCGCCGCTCTGCTGTTGGGCTGGGATTTGCTCCGCCGACCGACCCGAGGGGCCGGACTACACTTCCCAAGTCTCCCGGGACCAGCGAGGACGCCGCACACATCAAGCCCCAGCGCCAGGAGGCGCATAAAGCTCTGCTGGGATCCTCGCCCCGCGAGACGCGCACGGGACACGCCGGGAGAAGCCTGGGACAAGGGCGGGCCGTCTGTGCCCGTCCGGGGCCGAACGAGGCTGGGCCACGGACTCTGGTCTTGTAGCGGTGGACTTATATTCCCCAAGTAAGACTTTTAATTTTGACTTTGGGCAGGGCCCTGTTCTAGTCAACTTTTTGGTTTTTATGCTTGTAACCCTTGTATTAGGGTAAATTTGTACCTTATGCTTGTTTTGTTCTCATAAACATTTAAGTACCTAAGTATCTATTGAAAACTTTGATCATGTCTAAAACTAAATCGGACAAAACCGCATCTGGGTTGGCTACTATGGACAATTACTTAGTGAAAGTGGTCAATAAAATCAATAATGACCATAGAGCCTCGCTAGGACGGGGGAGTCCCCCTGCTTTACACCCAGTCACTCCTACCCCACTGGTGGAATCACCTGTGGATGATAGCTCTGTTCTGGGTAGCCGGATACCCGTAACGATTGAAGCGCAGGTTCATTCTGAGCTCTATCAGGATATCCCGGATACATCTATTGAGACAACGGAGCAGTGCCCGCCAGTCCCTAGAGCAGTGAGGGCTTGTAGGAAATTACAAACTAGACGTGGGGAAAATCACAGTAAAAAAAGAGCAGAAATAACCCAATTATCCCAAAATAGCCCCTCTGGTGGAGCTGACCTACATGAAATAAAAAGCACAGCCAGTATAAATATAAATCCTGAGCAATTTGATCTATTAGTTTGTGCCATAGAAGCCAAGATAGAGGCTAAGATGGAAGAGATCATTAAACCCCTAGTGCTTAAATTGGATACTGTTGCCCTCTAAGTTAGCAGACTAGGAGGTCTGATAGCAACACATCTGGCCTTGGCTGAAAAAACTAAGGTTGCTGCTGAGAGTCCTGCTAGAGAGGGGCAGGGATCTAGTAAAAGCATCCCACATCAACCCAGCCAGCGAATAACAGCAATTGAAACTGCTTTGCCTGATTCATCACCAATAATTTGCCAGAACAAACAGGCTATAGCAGTACCAGAGGGTAAATTGTGGCTTAGAGAAGTAAAGAAAAGCCGCTTCATTAAGTTACCCCCTGACTGTGCACCCTATGTGGTTGTCCTAACCAATGTCCCGCCTATTGGTCACCATCCTGCTCAGTCCCATGAGGAATCCCACGAATCACTCAAAAATAAAACAGTTTCATGGGTGAACAAGAGATGGTGCTTTCCAATTACTTACTCTGAGCAAATATTGTCCACCAGAAGAGTAAATTGGATTGGCCCGTCTAGAATGACATGTAGTGTGGATTGCGTTATTGTTAATTTTAAACATCCCCAACATGTTGCAGCAGCCTTGTTAAGAGCAGCCTCCCTAGTCTATGATGTGAATAGTGTATGTGTGCGACCGCTAGGCTACTTCTACACTCATCTCATTAAAGCGCCTCCAGATTTTAGCAGAAGTAGACTATTTACTCCAACGTCTTGCCCCTGAAGTATCACAAACAATCCTGATAACTATTGTAGGAAGGCGTTCAATCTTGTGACGCATAAAAGATTTGACTTACTCTCAGGCTTAGGGGCGTGTGATTGACGTGAGGACTATGGGGAACAGGGAAGGGAGAGACCGGCTGACCTGGTAGACATAGAAGCCACACGGGAAAAGAGGAGTCATAACAATGTAATTTCCTGGAATATCGTGGGTTTGGCTGCAAAGATGCAGGAATGGTACTGGATTAGGTACATAAAACAGTATCTTATAATTTGTCTGCAGGAGACCTGGTCCATTGAATGCAATCATTTTCTAGAAGGGTATAAGGCATTCTACGTCCCTGCCATTGCAACCACCAGGGGAAGACCTAGGGGGGGGATGGTTATGTACATCTCTGTTGCACTGACTTGTAAAGTACATAGAGTAGCATCTGCCAATCCTGGAATTATCGGTTTAATTTTAACTGGAGAAAACTGCATAGCTGGTCTGGTTAATTTTTATAATTCTGTCGATTCATGCTCAGATTCCCGTCTAATATCTGCGTTGAATGTTTTTATTGGTATGCCAATGAAACAGAGTCTTCATAATCTTATGATTATGGGTGACTTTAATGTTCACCCCTGTGGTGATCCCCTTTTTAAATGTATTCTGGATTTGAACTGTGCACAATCTAATGGTTTACATTTGGAACATATGATTGAGGGGGAACTTTTTAATGATTTATTGAATGATCTGGATGTGACACCGACCATGGCCTTGATGGATCCTGTAAAGAGCTTTGAGATCCTGACCTTTTAGGGGCATGGGAGGGGAACTTTTATTGATTACGTATTCATTTCATCATCAATGCAATCTTTTGTGGATTCATTCACCATTGAAAACAGTGAATTCAGTGACCATAATCCGCTCACTGTTCACTTGTTGGGACCGTGGATAGCCAAAGATGGGCTGAACCTTATTCAGGGTAGGGTGAGCACAATTGATGGGAGACGCTGACTGAGATGGTCTAAGATCACCCCAGATCTGCTGTATAAAGACATCAAAGTCATTTGTGGAGATGAAATCACCACCTGTACTCAAGAAGGCGTACCGCCGAGTGAGGTACTTAGTGCGTTTCAAGGACTCTCGGATAAGGTCTCTCAGCTGCTGTTGGTACCAGCAAAAAACATAGCCAAAGTGGGACCAAAGTGGTTTAACCAGGACTGTTCCAAAGCAGCAAGTAACCTAAGGTTGGCTCTACTAGCTAAACCAAGAATACAGGCGACTGTCCAATTTTTTGAAAATAATTTAAATCCACTATTGCCAAACGGAAGGAAATCCTAAGGGAAGAGGCCTGGAATGAGATCCTTGATCGAACTATTTTGAGGTGCAGTTCCAGATTCTGGGCTGTAAGGAAAAAACCTTTCCTGGTCCATGAGCCCGGTGATGGCTTAGAATGTTACATACCTAAGGGGGAGTGGGAAGCACACTTCAAGCAATTATACTGCAGCCCTATGGATGAAACTTCTAACCTAGCATCTTGCACTACCGGTAAGCAGATTACCATTGATAGGGGTGAAGTCATTGAAGGTATCATGGGATTAACAGCCAGGAAAGCACCCGGTCCTGATGGGATCCCTCCAGACTTATTTAAGTCTGAACCAACCTTTTGGGCTCCTATACTAGAGTCTGTTTTTAATGCTGCAGTGAAAAGTGGTTGCCCACAATCGTGGGGGGTCTCTACGATTGTCCCGGTTTTTAAAAAGGGTGACAAGTGTAGCCCACACTGTTACAGACCGATTTCACTAATAGACTCTATGGTTAAAATAATAGGAAGGATACTACTTCAGAGACTCTCAGACTGGGTGGTGGAAAACCACATCATGTCCATCTCCCAGTATGGTTTCTGCAGTGGTCGCTCAACAATAACTCAATGCCTTAATTTATTTTTAATATTAAGTAAGTATACTGTGGCTCAGAGGGGTACCATCCACCTCGCCTTCATGGACTTATCCTCAGCTTTCGATTGTGTGAACAGGGGGAAGTTGTGGCCGTCCATGAGGGCGAAGGGGGTGGATAGTGGTATTGTTGACTTTCTTGTTGACCTCCACAGCAATACCAGAGCAAATGTCAGATATTCTCAAGATCTGAGCGTAACAAATAATTTTGACATTAGAAAGGGAGTCCATCAAGGATGCATTTTGGCCCCCTTCCTTTTTAATTTTAATATTAATGATCTAGATAGTGATTTGCAGAAGGTATCGGCTGACTGCCCTAGAGTCAGCTGGAGGGGTATTCCAGTACTTTTATATGCAGATGATGCAGTTTTAATATTTAGAACTGAAAGGGGTCTTCAAGCTTTATTAAATGCTTTCAAGTCCTTCATGACAGATAGAGATCTTATGATTAATAACTCGAAATCATTTGTCATGCAAGAAGGCCAACAACCAAGAAGGAACTTCCTATTTAAAATTGATGAAGCGGTAATCCTAATATGAAAAACCTTCTCCTATCTTGGGGTTCTTTTTGACACTAAACTAAATTGGGGCGTGTATCTTTCTAAAATGAAAGGAGAATTGGTCAGGGTGAATGCCTCCATTTTTAATTTTGCCTCAAAACTGGGGAAAAAACCTACCAGTGCCATGTTGAAACTTTATAACGCTAAATCTGTGGCAACGGCTACCTACGGTAGTGAGATATGGGGGTATGTCGGTGGTGAGCAGCTGCAGATTGCTGAATTTTTTTTATGAAGCGTCTCCTAAGTGTCCCCGCAGGCACGTCCAATCTTGTGGTACACGAAGAATTGGGGACGCAATACTTATGTGACATCTTCTCCTTACGACCTCTGACTTGCTGGATAAAACTGTGGCTGAATCCGGATATTCCACTGACACACTTGATTATAAGTGACTGTTTGTCCCAGGACAAGGCATTGGGTAGCCCATGGATAAAATACCTGAAATCCAGCTTTGCTAGGCTTGGGCGTCTTGATTTGTTTCAATATCCAAGCCAGATTGTCAAGGGGGATATGGAGGTAATCAAACAGGCCTTCCTTATGGATAGGAGGATCCAGAGGGAAGGAGTGGAGCTCCAGAAACAAAGAGTTAGAAAATTTGTCATGCTGAAAACATGTGTAACCACTGAGCAATATTTATTGGGCTCCCTGACTTCTCATGAAAAGTTCCTGTTAACAAGGTTCAGGTTGAACCTCTTTCATCATCTGCTGGTTAGGCCAAAAAATGTTAATTTAATAAGATTGCAGTACCCTGCGGCTGCGACGGAAAGTCTCTGCAGGACATGCTGCATTTTATATTTTAATGTAGGTTTTATGAATACCCCCGTAAACGCTATTTGGTGACTCTTTTAAAAAAACTGAATTTTACTCAGATCAGACCGGCTTTAATGTATTTACAACTTTTGCACAGTGATAGTATTCTCCAAATTACTGAATTTTTAAAACTAACTGTTAAATTGAGAAAATGTCTGGATCAGTAGTGGATTCTTGCAATGAATTTTTATAATTTCATGATTCTTATGTAATGAAGACAGTATATTTTTGCACTCCTTGCACTTTACTAGATACGTGTTTACAACAAATGTATTTTAACTGTGTCATTATTGTAGATGTACTTTTATGGTCTGAACAAAACCAAAATAAAGTTTTCTTGAATCTTGAATCTTGAATCTACTTGTGGTCTTTCTTAGAATCATTAGAACTCCTCTGCTTAGGACGAGGGCACAGGGAATACTTAGACAACCCGTTTACTGTGGAGGATGTAGCCCAGGTAATAAAGAGCCTGCCATTAAATAAAGCTCCCGAATTGGATGGCTTAACCCCAGCATTTTACAAGACCTATGTGGAAGAATTAGTGTCACGTTTGACTGAATTATTAGAAGAGGCACAGACCTCAGGCATATTACCCCCCACGATGAGAGATGCGATAATAATAACATTGCTGAAACCTGGGAAGCCTGAAAATGAGTTGGATTTCTATAGGCCGTTGACACTCATAAACGTAGACATAAAGATATTGGTGAAACTGGTCACAAACAGGTTACAACCACTACGTCCGCGGGTTGCACCCCCAGATCAATCAGGCTTTATTCCTGGAATATCTACATCCCACAACCTCAGAACTTTCTTTACTGGTGTCCACTACCTCCATCCAGACGTGCAAGCGACCTCAGTCTTCCTTGATGCTACAAAAGCGTTTGACACGCTCAAATGGCCGTACTTGTTTCGGGTCTTGCAACAAATGGAGTTTAGCCCACTGTTTATTAGCCTCATTAGACTGCTTTATACACAACCATCTGCTCGGATACGGGTTAATGGGATGCTGTCACAACCATTTGCCATTTCGCGGGGTACGAGCACTAGAAGCCTTTTAATATCGCTATATGCTGACGATGTCACATTGTATGTCTTGGACCCTGCCGCCAACCTTGATCCACTCCTACAAGAAGTTATAAAATTTTGGGGACTTTCGAATTTATTCAATGGTTGAATATATTAAATCAGACGAACTAACAATTAGACAGTGGGACACAATCCTGCATCCACAATGTTCCACACTTATTTAGACAATACAAACAACTGGGGTATTTTAGGCATATAGAAAAAAGGAGCAAAACATTAATTTACAGTACAATTGCTTCACATATGTGGGAAACACAAACTTCTGGCACATAATATTACACTAGTGTTTAATCCACATATTGTGTCGACGGCGTATTGTATTGTCTAAATACGTGTGGAACATTGTGGATGCAGGATTGTGTCCCACTGTCTAATTGTTAGTTCGTCTGATTTAATATATTCAACCATTGAATAAATTCGAAAGTCCGGCTGGACAGATTGTGCAGATTGTGGCCTATAATTATTGAGTTGATAACGTCTCTTGTCAAGGACCTCTGTCTTTAATTATTTGATACCATCCATACCTATGGCACATAACCTACAAATACCTACGATGGAGGGGAGTGCAAACTGGGTGTTGGCACTCAAGATGGGGATCCGCTCCTTTGTGGATTTATATCCCGAAGACACGTTTAGACCCCCACCTGTAGAGGTGGATGATAAAGCTGTGCTCCGCTCTGAACTGTTCTTGTATCATAAGCTTAGGGCCACCTGTAAAACACTACATGACACTTTCTCAGGTCCACCCCCTACATTGCTTGCTTTGGAGAATGTTCTAAAGTCGGAATCTCCACGCTGACTAATCACACATATTTACAGTAATACGCAACATTCAGCCCCACTGACACAACCATATGCGCTGCAGGTATGGAATGATGAACTGCCAGAACCGCTAACGGAAGAACAATGGGCTTACTGCTGTAGTCAGCTCATGGCTCTATCACCCAACTGCAAACTTTGTTTAATAGACTTTAAATATTTACACAGATTTTACAGGACCCCTGTTCTTTTACATCGTATAGGGTTGAAGGACAATAATGGGTGCTGGAGATGCAGCCATGCTTCTGCCTCGTTCTTACACATGGCACAGAGCTGTGCTAAGCTTGCGCCATTTTGGGCCAATTTATTTACAATAATACACATGATCAAGGGTTGTTGGGATATGTAGAAGTTACACCTGTGAAGAGTAGAAAGTTGGAGGCCATGTTGCCCCTGTTCGCCAAACGAAGTGTGGCCATACATTGGGGAAGAAAGCGAATCAAAAGGGGATGATGGACGGAGCGTTTGAGCAAATCAAACACTCACCTCCAGTCAACTGATCTCAGTTTAATCCATCACCATTCTTTGGCTCACTCAGCCACCCCAGTTTAGACATGGCCATATGCAAATAAGTCTGACCCTATGCCTCATGGGAACAGTCCAGCCTGCACTGCCAAGGCATGTCTTCCCTGGACCGGAAACAAGCATCCTGGGACCGGTTTCGGATTCATAATCCTCATCAGCCAGGCTATCTTGAATCCAGTGGCCAAGTAAGCAAGGGACTCACGTCTGAGCATACCCTGCCAACTTGTGATTATTGGAAAAACCCAGAGTGATACCCCTCCACATTTTTTATACCATGGGATGAAGGCACAGTCCACCATAGACTACACAATACTCATCCTACTACTGCTCACATTAGTAAAGGACTTTTCCATTGAATTTACCATTAAAAGTGATCACTCGCACCAGTGCTTCAAACTACTAATCGCTCTTCCACGGCTTTTGGAAGCCCTGCCGTCAGTAGGAGAAATATCAACAATTAATCTAAAGCGTATAAGTTGGATGACCGACACCCTCCCCGAGATAGCTGTCAAAGCAAAGAAGCTGGTAACAACGCACTACCCTAGGGAGGGGCCCTTGATAGTCGACTGGGAAATGTTCCAAAGAAATCTGCTAAGTGATATTCCTACAAGATATTGTGCCATAAAAGTGTGGCAGACGCCTATTAAACGTATGGGGAATAAAACTTGGAACACAAGGAAAGAACTGAGAGCATTGGTAAATCTACAAAGCCAAAAACTGTCTCTAATAGTACCTGGGAAAAAATAAACAGCCACATGCATCATTGTAGGAATTTGCGATTCCTAAATTGCAAAAATTAGGGAATCGCAATTTAGGAATCACAAATTCCTATGCATCAAGAAATCGCAAAAGTTTTTGCGATTTCTTAATTTTCCTTATTTGCGATTCCTTAATTGAGAATCGCAAATAAGGAATCACTTTACATTGATTCCTATGGGCCTAGAGGCCCATAGGAATCAATTGGAATGCATTCTCATTTTGCGAATTCGCAATTAAGGAATCGCAAAATGAGAATGCAATTTCAAGGGTGCAGGGGGGTCCAGAGGACCCCCCCTGCACCCCTTAAATGTCACATAAATGCATTTTACTCACACACATGTCCCAAGGGCATGTGTGTGTGTAAAATGTAAGTTTCAAAAATGCATTTATTTGCATTTTTGAAACTTTTCGCAAATTACCATGAAAGTGTACTTCATGGTAATTTTTCCCTTCAAAATTGCGAATTTGCAAAAAAAAATCATGCGTAGAATTTAAGAAATCGCAAAATTTGCGATTTCTTAAATGCTATCGCAATTTGAGAAATCGCAAAAAATTGCGATTTCTTAAATTGCGATAAATGAAATATGAATGATGCATCCCAAAAAGTGATTTTGGAATTGGAAACGGCCGAATTTTGCGATTCGCACCGTTTGCGATTCCAAAATCACTTGATGCATGTGCCCGAAAATCTCTTAAAAACAGTATAAAAAGGATATTTGGGAGGACAAAAAGGTGCAAACAGATAACTTTTGGTCTAAGCTGTTTTTCAACGTTAACCAATAAAATGCCAAAGCTTTCTAGGAACTGCCTAACAAGACCAAAAAAGATAATCAACGCTTCCTGTCTCTCAGAGCAAGTTGGGTACATCACTTGATAAACACCTTTGGGAAAGTGTTAAACAAGAGAAATTAAGTTATAAACATCACTAAATATTTGCCAGTGAAGGATGACAATGCAATTTTAGAACAAATAACAAGGGGCACTATCCATCCGATTTCATATAACCAAACTGGACAGAATAATCCTTCTTATATTCCTCGCAAGACATCGGGAACATTCCACGATGTAAAAGCAACCGTAAACAGCATAACTGCAGACCTTCCAATACAATATACTAAAGATGATAAGATGATTTTTACAAAATAATAAGAGCAGGCAGAACGGATGGTGCTCCTGGACCGAATGGCATTCCACAGGCAATTTTTAAATTGGACGCAGATTTTTGGGCCACTACTTTGTCACATTTATACAACATGGTGAGCAGTTCTGTTATTTTACCTGAAAGCTAGAGAGGCACCATAATCAATCCTGTGGATAAAGGAGGCGATTTGGAGGAACCAGCAAATTACAGACTAATCTCGCTAATATACTCAGCAGCCAAGTATTACGCCTCCCTAGTTCTTAGAGACTTGGTATATTGGTCGGAAATTAATAACATAATTCCCATTAATCAGTCTGGATTTCGTAGGGGTTTGGGGGCATTATTACGAACATCCTTTCTCTAGGCTCAATGGTAGACAAGATCATACAACAGAGGAAAAGCCTATATGTATTCTTTGTAGATTTCAAAACGGCATGTGACCGTGCAGACAGAGGTTTTCTATGGAACAAATTAAGGCAATGGGGGCTTCCAGCACACATCCTTCATGCCATAATGCAGCTATACACAAACACGAATCACTGACATAATATCGAAAGACACAATATCGTGATACAAAATTATCGGCACAAAAATATCGAAAGCATTGTTATCGACATCCTATACATAACTAGAAACATACAAAAACATCGGGTACACAATATCGACATACATAAACATCGATCTCAATAAAATCGACTACATACATATCGAAACAAATAAATATCGACCTCATCAAAATCCATACACCTGGGCAAAAATATCGAAGTAACAGATATTGTCAACAATTATATTGTTTACTTAAATATATCGAAATTAAATATATATATATATAAGAATAATTTGCGGCTGAAAATAGTTTTATTACCACCAAAATACACACCTCTCATTTTAATATATATATATATATACAATTTTTTTATTTATGAAACATGTAATAATTATAAATTATGTAAGTAAAATATGTATATATATTTATTTTCATTGATTTTGAATAAAAATATTTTACATTTGCCTTATCTGGCTACATTAAACTCTTACACAAATTCAAAAATACAAACTGACCAATCAACACACAGAAAATAAAAAATAACCAATAGCAAACTAATTGCTAATTACAATCCTCTATATAAACAATTACCCACTAAACACAAACCACATGCTGAAACAAATGACAGGAGATAAATCTGTGGATGAATTGGACTACACCTACAATAATATTAAGAATAACCCTAAAAATGTATGGATTACAAGTAAATAACTCTAATAAATTAAATAAAAGTAACTGCTAAAATGTAAAACATTAGAAATCTAATTTAATTATTAATAAATATCCACTTTTTCTTTTCTCCAACAACTACAGAATACTCTACTAACAAATAACAGACAACAGAATTCTGAAAACAAAGAAACAACTAAGAAAGTAATTATAATCTAAATATTAACTAAGTGGTAAAATGTTTTAAATAAAATACAAGTTATAATTAGTAATGCATAGGCAATTTTTATTTTCTCCTAACACTACAAAATACTCTACTGACAAATACAAGAGAACAGAACTCAAAATCAAAAATACAACTAACAAAGTAAGTATAGCCAAACACTAAAGTAACTGGCAAAAGGTTAAAAAAAATATGCACATGTTCAAATTAATGATACATATCTACTTTTTATTTTCTCCTACAACTACAGAAAACTCTACTGACAAAAAACAGATAACAAAAATCCGAAAACCAAAGATACAACTAACTAAGTAAGTATATTCAAACACTAAAGTAACTGGTAAAATGTTAAAAATAAAAACACATGTTTACATTTGTAACACATATCTACTTTTTATTTTCAGCTGCCACTACAGAATACTCTACTAACAAAAGAACAGACAACAAAACTCCAAAAGCCAAGACTAAACTAACAAAGTAAGTATATTCAAAGTTTTTAATAACATCCTACACTTATTTGCAGCCAATTTTATAGCAAAAATTGGCACTGAAACTAAACAATATACAAGATCAAGTAATACAAATACATGTTTTTTTTCCTAACAGATCTAAGAAAATCAGAAAACACAGGCCACAACTAAAGAATATAAAACAGATTTACAAAAAATGTAAGTATATACCATACAATTGTTTAATGAATTTAGTTTAAAAACATACATTACCTTTTAAATAACTATTAAATATATCTCTTGTAGATTAACAAACAACAAAATGACAGAAGGAGCTGAATTTGTTACCAGCCAGAAAGGAAAGCTATTACTCTGCTACGTGGGTTACACTTATACCCAAGAGAAACAATTTGGGAGAGAAGTTAAATGGAAATGTTGCAAATATTATTCCAACAAGTGTTATGGAAGGGCAACAACTAGAGAAGCAACTGCACTTTATACAAGGGAACACAACCACCCACCAAACGTAACAGAAATAGAAGTTAGCACAGCATTAGAAAACATAAAAGAGGCAAGCACAGGGTCCCAAAAACCAACCAGCGTCATATTAAAATACCAAATTCCCCAAATTCCAAATACTGCAACAACACAGATGCCAAATATTCTTGCACTAAAAAGAACAATAGCACGAACAAAAAGAACAACTACTACTACCACACCACCTCCAAGAACATATAACGATATTAATTTAAATGCCAATAAAATTATAACTTTAAACAAACAACCATTTATCTTTTATGACAATGAAAGCAATGATAAAAGACTTATAATTTTTGGCACAAATATAAACCTAATAAAACTTCAGCAAAGCCAATATTGGAAGATGGATGGGACTTTTAACATCTGTCCCAAACCCTTTTTCCAATTATACACTATACATAGCCTATATCAAAACTGAAACATACCTCTACTTTATGCACTATTACCAAATAAGACTAATTCCACATATATGGAATTATTAAATACAATCAAACAAAAAACTAATGACTATTCCCCTGACAAAATTGTACTAGATTTTGAGCAAGCAATGCTTTCAAGTATCTTAAAAATACACCCCCATACCTGTATTCAAGGGTGCTATTATCATTTAAACCAGTGTCTATGGAGACATCTACAAAAGACTACTTTAAGCATAGAATATGCAACAAACTCATCTTTTGCATATCAAATCAAAAAACTCAAAGCACTGGCTTATGTTCCAGAAACAGATGTAGCAGAACACTACAACATTCTAATTGATAGCACCTTTTATAAACAAAATGAAGCTAAATTAAGTCCATTTTTAGACTACTTTGAAGATACCTGGGTAGGCAGACTCCATAGATCTGGCCACAGAAGAAACCCTAAATTCTTAATACCCTGTTGGAATGTTTACAGAAGCACCTTAAATGGTGAATCAAAAACAAACAATGCAGTCGATGGTTGGCACAATGTCTTTCTACAATCAACTGGCAGAACTAAACCAAGTTTAGAAAAATGTATTAAGTGCCTACAAAGAACAAAGCTACCAAGAGTTCCGAATGGAACAATCCATTACTGAACTAGTTCCTAAAACATCTAAACAAAAGAAGCAAATGCACAAATACCTAGAACAACAAGTAATTTGCGGCTGAAAATAGTTTTATTACCACCAAAATACACACCTCTCATTTTAATATATATATATATATACAATTTTTTTATTTATGAAACATGTAATAATTATAAATTATGTAAGTAAAATATGTATATATATTTATTTTCATTGATTTTGAATAAAAATATTTTACATTTGCCTTATCTGGCTACATTAAACTCTTACACAAATTCAAAAATACAAACTGACCAATCAACACACAGAAAATAAAAAATAACCAATAGCAAACTAATTGCTAATTACAATCCTCTATATAAACAATTACCCACTAAACACAAACCACATGCTGAAACAAATGACAGGAGATAAATCTGTGGATGAATTGGACTACACCTACAATAATATTAAGAATAACCCTAAAAATGTATGGATTACAAGTAAATAACTCTAATAAATTAAATAAAAGTAACTGCTAAAATGTAAAACATTAGAAATCTAATTTAATTATTAATAAATATCCACTTTTTCTTTTCTCCAACAACTACAGAATACTCTACTAACAAATAACAGACAACAGAATTCTGAAAACAAAGAAACAACTAAGAAAGTAATTATAATCTAAATATTAACTAAGTGGTAAAATGTTTTAAATAAAATACAAGTTATAATTAGTAATGCATAGGCAATTTTTATTTTCTCCTAACACTACAAAATACTCTACTGACAAATACAAGAGAACAGAACTCAAAATCAAAAATACAACTAACAAAGTAAGTATAGCCAAACACTAAAGTAACTGGCAAAAGGTTAAAAAAAATATGCACATGTTCAAATTAATGATACATATCTACTTTTTATTTTCTCCTACGACTACAGAAAACTCTACTGACAAAAAACAGATAACAAAAATCCGAAAACCAAAGATACAACTAACTAAGTAAGTATATTCAAACACTAAAGTAACTGGTAAAATGTTAAAAATAAAAACACATGTTTACATTTGTAACACATATCTACTTTTTATTTTCAGCTGCCACTACAGAATACTCTACTAACAAAAGAACAGACAACAAAACTCCAAAAGCCAAGACTAAACTAACAAAGTAAGTATATTCAAAGTTTTTAATAACATCCTACACTTATTTGCAGCCAATTTTATAGCAAAAATTGGCACTGAAACTAAACAATATACAAGATCAAGTAATACAAATACATGTTTTTTTTCCTAACAGATCTAAGAAAATCAGAAAACACAGGCCACAACTAAAGAATATAAAACAGATTTACAAAAAATGTAAGTATATACCATACAATTGTTTAATGAATTTAGTTTAAAAACATACATTACCTTTTAAATAACTATTAAATATATCTCTTGTAGATTAACAAACAACAAAATGACAGAAGGAGCTGAATTTGTTACCAGCCAGAAAGGAAAGCTATTACTCTGCTACGTGGGTTACACTTATACCCAAGAGAAACAATTTGGGAGAGAAGTTAAATGGAAATGTTGCAAATATTATTCCAACAAGTGTTATGGAAGGGCAACAACTAGAGAAGCAACTGCACTTTATACAAGGGAACACAACCACCCACCAAACGTAACAGAAATAGAAGTTAGCACAGCATTAGAAAACATAAAAGAGGCAAGCACAGGGTCCCAAAAACCAACCAGCGTCATATTAAAATACCAAATTCCCCAAATTCCAAATACTGCAACAACACAGATGCCAAATATTCTTGCACTAAAAAGAACAATAGCACGAACAAAAAGAACAACTACTACTACCACACCACCTCCAAGAACATATAACGATATTAATTTAAATGCCAATAAAATTATAACTTTAAACAAACAACCATTTATCTTTTATGACAATGAAAGCAATGATAAAAGACTTATAATTTTTGGCACAAATATAAACCTAATAAAACTTCAGCAAAGCCAATATTGGAAGATGGATGGGACTTTTAACATCTGTCCCAAACCCTTTTTCCAATTATACACTATACATAGCCTATATCAAAACTGAAACATACCTCTACTTTATGCACTATTACCAAATAAGACTAATTCCACATATATGGAATTATTAAATACAATCAAACAAAAAACTAATGACTATTCCCCTGACAAAATTATACTAGATTTTGAGCAAGCAATGCTTTCAAGTATCTTAAAAATACACCCCCATACCTGTATTCAAGGGTGCTATTATCATTTAAACCAGTGTCTATGGAGACATCTACAAAAGACTACTTTAAGCATAGAATATGCAACAAACTCATCTTTTGCATATCAAATCAAAAAACTCAAAGCACTGGCTTATGTTCCAGAAACAGATGTAGCAGAACACTACAACATTCTAATTGATAGCACCTTTTATAAACAAAATGAAGCTAAATTAAGTCCATTTTTAGACTACTTTGAAGATACCTGGGTAGGCAGACTCCATAGATCTGGCCACAGAAGAAACCCTAAATTCTTAATACCCTGTTGGAATGTTTACAGAAGCACCTTAAATGGTGAATCAAAAACAAACAATGCAGTCGATGGTTGGCACAATGTCTTTCTACAATCAACTGGCAGAACTAAACCAAGTTTAGAAAAATGTATTAAGTGCCTACAAAGAACAAAGCTACCAAGAGTTCCGAATGGAACAATCCATTACTGAACTAGTTCCTAAAACATCTAAACAAAAGAAGCAAATGCACAAATACCTAGAACAACAAGTAAAGTTATATCCTAGCACAAAAGGCATTGAATAACTAAACATAATTGCCAAAACACTACTCTAAATGACTCTTAACAACAAACCAGTCCCTAAAAATAGAACCTAAACTATCTAAATAACATTAAAATATTTTTTTTCAAAATTATTTAATGTATGCAATATATATAATATTTAATTACATATATATGCACATATTACTTACAATTAACAGCAATAAAACAGAACAATAATAATAATTACATTACCCACCCACAATTATTAAAAAGTAAAAAACTTACCAAGTATTTTGCAAATCCAGTATAATCCTTCTCCACCAAATCCAGTTAGTGAAAAGTTTCCCCCCAAAAAATTAAAAAATACAACTGTCCCAAAAATAGATAATCCATCCAACGAATATCCTTCAAAGAACTATAAAAATCGCGAAAATTGTAAAAAAATAGAACAAACGCTCCAGGAAAACCGAAAAATGTACAGAAGTGTTTGAAATTCATTAGTTAATAAAACTAACAAACACTTCCTTAAAAAAAAACGCTCCTTCCGATATGACGAACACCTGCGACAAAAACACATAAAACATACATTCCCACCCACATAAAGCAACACATAAACAGCTACTAACATTAGTATTAACATTATATTTCTACTACATATACTTTAAACATCGATATAGTAACTCTACAAACAAGCCTAAAACAAGCTAAATATACGAACAGCTACCACACGTAAATAAACCATCTCAAACAGTTTAATACAACTCACTTACATATAACAACACATAGGGGTCGATTCCGATTCGGGGGAAAAAACGTCCGTACTATTTGTACCCGGAGCCCTCTCTGTACGAATCGTACCCATCCGTCCGAGTCGCGAAGTACGATCCGTATTCCGTGAATCCATACGAATCGTAGCGATCCGTACGTATTGCAAGGCTGAAACCGTGACCCGCACTACTCGTACACATGCCGTACGACCCGACGAGTACGATCCGGACTGGGGTATGAGGACGCAATTCGTACGGTCCACATCAGGTAAGGGTGAGTCATACGGAAAAGCACACAAAAACATACACACCGTACGGTCCGTACACCCCATGATCGCAGGGGTACGCAATGTACCCCTGCGATCATGGGGTGTACGAGCCGTACCCCCATTGTATGATCGGTGTACGATCAGTGTACGAGCCGTACCCCATGTACGATCGGTGTACAAGCCGTACCCCCATTGTACGATCGGTGTACGATCGGTGTATGAGCCGTACCCCTTGTGCGATCGGTGTACGAGCCATACCCCCATTGTACGATCGGTGTACGAGCTGTACCCCCATCGTACATGGGGTACGGCTCGTACACCGATCGTACATGGGGTACGGCTCGTACACCGATCGTACACCGATCGTACAATGGGGGTACGGCTCATACAACCCATGATCGCAGGGGTAGGGTGCGTACCCCTGCGATCATGGGGGGCACACACCGTACCCGGGGGAGCCGTTCCGTACCTGTTTTGGCACGAACTCTGCTTTTACGGCTGTTTTCAGCTCCCGTAGAAAAAGGGTCGTACGGTGTGTGCCCGACACGTATCGTACTTGCTGGGTCGTAAAAACCAGCCGCGAACCATACAGATGTCGCGTACAGCGGGTTCCGAGGGAGAATCGTACGGAGATTAGAGTCGTACAGTGTCTTGTACGACTCGTACGGAGTACGGCTCCTGGTACGAATCGCACTTCGTCGTACGTACGGGAGACGTTGCAAGGTATGATTCGTATGGGAAAAACGATCCGAACGGCTATTCGGAGCGGTTTTTCCCGAATCGGAATCGACCCCTAAATTGCACCATACTACTCTCAAAAATACATTAAAACACACGTAAAACATATCAAACAAACCTTACCTTAAGTGACGTGAAGTGTCGCCCAACCGCGAGCTGCTCTTCATCCAAATGACACAAAACTACCAAACCCGGTTACAAAATAAAAGTCCCAAAACTAACAAAATAGTCCAATATAACAAACATATTATTTTATATGTCAAAATTCGCCTTTACAAATGTAAAAATTACTAGTATATGAAAACAAAAGTTTTTTTTCACTTGTAATAAATAATTGTGAAATATGTTGTAAAACTGTAAAAATAAATATTATAAAAGAAATGATATTTATTAATATATTTTTGGAAATGTTAGAAAATTGTACAAAGTTTTGTGATGGCAATTTTCACTTTGTATTGAAATAAACCTGTGTTAAAATAATTTTGTATATACATTTTTGTTGTAAAAAAAATTATTAATGTTTAAAATATTAATATTAATATAAAAATTGTATGTACAACCTACATGTCTAACTATATAAAAGTTTTTCTATTACATTTGACAATATTATATTTTGTTAATATTATTTAAAACAATACTTACATCTGTAAAAAAAAATTTAATAAAATATACATTTTTCAAAAATTAAAAAAATGTAATTTGGCAAATTATATCTCTGCTAAATATATGTAACCTAATAAAATGATTTTGAATAAAAACTGTATTAATAATTGTATGTGTTTTTATTATTATACTATAAATAAAATATTATTTCCCATACACAAAAATGATATACATTTTTTTATATACATAAAGAAACTACTATTCCCACACCAATCCACAGAAATTTCATGTAGGTGCTGGACACTAATTAAATATAATTTACTATTTCCACTCCAATCTACATAAAAAATCTTGTAGGTGCTGGACACTAATTAAATATCATTAACTATTCCTACTCCAGTCTACATTATATTGGGGTAGGTGCTGGATACTAATTAAATATAATTTACTATTCCCACTCCAGTCTACATAACATTGAGGTAGGTGCAATACATTAATTAAATATAATTTACTATTCCCACTCCAATCTGCATAAAAATATTGTAGGTGCTGGACACTGATTAAATATAATTTACTATTCCCACTCCAGTCTACATAAAATTCAAGTAGGTACTGGACACCAAGGGCTCCATTAGGATGGCGGGCGGATTGCTCCCGCCAGGCTGGCGGTAGCCACCGCCAGACTGGCGGGGGAAATCCGCCCGCCATCCTTCCCTGTATTCCCCCCCGCCATATTAGAATGGCGGGGGGGACCACGGCGGAGCAACACACCGCCCGCCACTTTTCCGCCCTGGTCGCCTTGTGGCCGGGGCGGAAAACGAGTAACATGCAGGCGGTGTCTGTCAGACACCGCCCGCAATATTACAATGGGCATTTTTCAATGCCTTTCCGTGGCGGCAATGCCGCCACGGAAAGGCATGCGGTGTTCACTCGGGGGCCCCCTGTGGGCCCCCAGAGTGAAGGCCAAAGGGGAGTGGCACATGGGGGGTACCTGTGGTACCCCCCTGCATTTACATAATCAAAGCGGTCGGCACCGCGCGGTGCCTGCCGCTTTGATTATCTAAATGCTGCAAAGCATGTTTAGTATTGTGGCGGGCAGAGCACAGAGCTCTGCCCGCCACAATACTAAAAATACAGGATGTGCCCGCCACAATGGCGGGCATATCCTAATGGTGCGTGCGGGACCCCCGCCCTTAGGGCGGGCGGTCCTGATTTCCGATAGGATGCCCGCCCGCCATCCTAATGGGGCCCTAACTATTGTTAATTTACTATTCCCACTCCAGTCTACATTATATTGGGGTAAGTGTTGGACAATAATTAAATATCATGTACTATTTCCACTCCAGTCTACATAACATTGAGGTAGGTGCTGGACACTAATTAAATATAATTTACTAATCCCAATCCAATCTACATAAAATTATTGTAGGTGCTGGACACCTAATAAATATAATTTACTATTCCCACTCCAGTCTACATAAAATTGAAGTAGGTGCTGGACACTAACTATTGTTAATTTACTATTCCCACTCCAGTCTACATTATATTGGGGTAGGTGCTGGACAATAAATAAATATAATTTACTATTCCCACTCCAGTCTACATAACATTGAGGTAGGTGCTGGACACTAATTAAATATAATTTACTAATCCCACTCCAATCTACATAAAATTATTGTAGGAGCTGGACACTAATTAATTATAATTTACTATTTCCACTCCACTCTACATAAAATTATTGTAGGAGCTTGATACTAACTTTTGTTAATTTACTATTCCCACTCCTGTCTACATTATATTGGGGTAGGTGCTGGACATTAATTAAATAATATTTACTATTCCCACTCCAGTCTACATAACATTGAGGTAGGTGCTGGACACTAACTATTGGTAATTTACTATTCCCACTCCCGTCTACATTATATTGGGGTAGGTGCTGGACACTAATTAAATATAATTTACTATTCCCACTCCAATCTACATAAAATTATTGTAGGTGCTGGACACTAATTAAATATAATTTACTATTCCCACTCCAGTCTACATAAAATTTCAGTAGGTGCTGGACACTAACGATTGTTAATTTAATATTCCCACTCCAGTCTACATTATATTGGGGTAGGTAATGGACTTTATTTAAATAATATTTACTATTCCCACTCCAGTCTACATACCATTGAGGTAGGTGCTGGACACTAATAAATATAATTTACTAATCCCACTCCAATCTACATAATATTGGAGTAGATGCTTTACAATAATTAACTATAAATCTACATTCCCACACCAGTATGCCTTAATTTTAAGTTGTAGATGTTAAAAAATAATGTATGAATAATACATTTACATTAAATTTAAATATGTGAACAAATGATATGATTAAATAATAAAACAATATTAATAAGAATACATTTTAGTTAAAAATCTTAAAGGTTTTTTTTTATATATTTTCTAAATTTATTATTTCTAGAATTTTTTTATTTAAGATATATAAATATATTTTTACCATCCTTTCTACAATAAAAGTAACACAAATCAATCTTATAAATTTTAATTATTTTAATTTTATAAATAAATTTTTTATTTAAAATTAAGTAGCAATTTATCTTCTAATATATGATTGTCAACAAAAAACAACACCCTTATTCACTATAAACCCCACCCGAGTCTATATATATATATAAATACTTGTTATTATATTTCATATTTACTAATGTTTTCCTAATATTTAAAAATCATTATAAATTCATAATTTGACTTGTATAAACACTCCCCACCATTATCCCATATAAACCCCCAAATTTATATATGTTTTCCCAAAAATTTAATATGCTCAAAATCAAAAAATAAATTATTATTTACAATGGTTTTTTATATTTTAATTAATAATCACAAATATTTAATGAACATTTTTACATTTTAAAACACTCCCCACAATTATCCCCTATAAAGCCAAGATCGACCTACTAAATTAAAATATCTAAAATAAATTTAATAATATTTGAAAACATTTTAATACATTTTTTACATTTTGAAATTATTTTGAATTTTTTTAAATTTTAAATTAAAATTTGTAAATTTTTTCTATATTTATTTAGATTTATTATTTAAAAGACTCCCCGCCCTAATCCCCTAAAAGTAAATTTGCTACTACTAAAATGAAAATATCATTTTTTTCTATTTAAAAAAAATTAATTTTAAATATTAATTTCTACAAATGTAATTTTTTTTTAAATTTGGAATTTTTTAAATATAGTTTTAAATTTGATATCTATTATTGTTTTTTTAACATAATTTTCAAACACTCCTCACCCTTATCCCCTGTAAACCCAATAACCCGTTCCTAAAAATATATATGTTTTTTTAAAAATTAATATATAATTTATTTATTTTCTGAATATTTTACACATATTATACATTTGAACAAAATATGTATACATATTATTTTAAAATTATAGTAAATTATTTTATAATGTTTTTAAAAAATTTACTAAAATAACAAAAAACCTGGACCGTGCTCAGGTCTACGAGGCCCCGCTCAATGGATTGGAAAGATGCAAACAGAGAGTAGAGACACCATAAGGCTACTACATCAGTAGTTCCAGTAATGTCAGCAAATGCACTCTGTTCTATATGTTGCCCTCCTCCATTTATAAATGCAGTCACAGAATACCCCCTTCAGTCTTGAGGTATCCCACCTAGGTATATTTCCACAAATAGTAACACTCATCAGGATACCATACATTTCCAATAGTCTCATTGTGCCTTACGATTGTATCCTAGGCAATGATGTCCTGTTGTCTAACTCTCAAGAAGAATCCATTTGTTTAACCCTGGTGCTCTCACACTCTTTGACTCACTCCAAATATCAGTAAGTTCTCTAGCAGCCCATTAGCATAGTTCTTTAGGCTTAGTTGGGTATTCTCAAGAGCTCCAAAGCCTTACCTCTTCGTGGGTACCTCAAGCTCACTCCTGAGACTTGGGGGAGGCACTGATCGGAGAGGGAACGGCGTATTTATCCCCGAACTGAGTCTGGAACTACTTTTCAAAAAGACACATCAAGCGTGTGTATGGGCATACCCCTACGAGGCTGTGCCTCATGTACACATTGAATTATAATTCAATAATAGGTGTCAAGCCTACCCCATGTAGCAGTCAATCCTCTCATGAAGACATCGCCACCATTCCAGTAAACACTGCCTCATCTCGGGGCTACACTCAATAGTGGAACTACAAAATGACGTCAGAACGTCTCCGTTTGTAGTTCCGCGTCAATCAATTCTTTTGTTATCAACATAGGCACAGAAATGATGTTCATTAGCCACCCCTAAGTTGTCACTATAACAAGGGGCACTAGCAATAGGTAGGGCTTGACCTGAGCCACACGTGTTCTGATTAATCTCCTTCAATTTTTTCTTGATACGAAGAACTACAAGATGACATCATAACGTCCTCCATTGTAGTTCTACCACAGATCTTGTCGTGTAGCAGATCAAAATACTCTAAGTAAGTTAGTTTGGTCAAAATACCTTCGTTGGTAAACATATAAAAGAACTACACTAGCACACAGTTATAGTTAACAATTAAGTTATCAGAACACTTTATGATGTACCGACCCGTACTGGGGTAAATGGTGTTCTCTATACACAATGATCCTCCCTATTCTCTATTCAGTTGAAGCTGAGTTAAATCAAACAGTAGAGGAATACATTTCGTACCGGTCGATCACTGGTACGCTATTTGTACAACAAGATCCAGCTTGTAAGGATCAAATTAAATGACCGATTTTTTAAAAAAGTTAATAAATCAGATGCAATAGGAGCAAAACAAGACTCAGGGATATTTTCACTATCCTCAAAGTTATCGGGACACTATTACTGATCCTCAACTTAGATTTAAGATTGAATTTAAAAACCCCAGCCATGTTACACCCCTATGTATACATAGTGTCAAAATTCGAGTATTTCTAGCAATATGTCATGAATGAATATTACTCGCAAAATCGTCCTTATGTCTGATGAAAGTTGGAAAACAAATCTCAGGGGGACAGATTAGTTCTTCTGTACTGAGCTGTATTTGATCCGATCGGTCCTTGTGTATGTCCTCCTCTTGTCCTGATTATTAAGCCCTGGACCTTACAGTGAAGTCCAAGGTATGTCATCGTTCAATCCCACCGTATCTGTATACAACTTATAAATCCATTTTTGTTCTCTCTGAAACAGATATCTAGAGACATTGCTCGTGTGTGCAGGTATAAATAGCTTCTCTAAAACAGTCCACTGAAAGTCTGCCTCACCATGTTGCCTCTCTAAGAAGTGTCTGGTCAGTCTTGTCATGGATTTTTTGCAGCGGAAGGAGATCTTATGTTCTAACATGCGTGTTCCTACCTTTCGGGTGGTCATGACCACGTCTCTGATGGAGCACGAACATGTTAGCAAATAAATCAAATTGTTGCTGTTACAGTTACTGAAATGTATCTGTGACCAGGGTCTATTGGTACCTATGTCAATCTGCGTGAAGTGTTTCGTCTCGGAATAAACTGAACATACACCACAAGGGTGGTGTCCCACAGCCGGTGGTAGATTCCATAGGGTACCCAACACTCTTTTGGGACTCTTTTTGGGACGAGTATGCACTAGGCGGTCTCGAATACTGCTTGCTCTTTTAAAAGCAAAGAGCGGCCGAGCGATCTTATCATTGCTGTGATTGGGAATACGCCAGTGATTCCTGACTATTTTCTGGATGTCATTGCTCCTGATGTTAAAGGTGCTCACAAAAGTAAGTCTGCCAGTGGGATTTTTAGGAACAGGTGGTTCCAAGAGGGCATCACAGTTATTGTTATTTGCTCTCTTACAAGACTTTTTTATGAGTGACCTGGGGTAGTGTCTCTCTCTCAATTGTATTGACAAACTGTTAGCATGAGTTCTGAAATCCTCAGTATTAGAACAGTTCCTCCGCAACCGGAGGAACTGCCCATACGGTAAATGTTCACATAGGGACTTGGGGTGGTGGCTATCATATAGTAGTAAAGAGTTCTTAGCCGTTGGTTTCCTATAAAGTTCACTCTGCAAGCCTGTAGGTATAACATATATAGAAAGGTCAGTCTGTCTTTATTTGCCTCCACCGTGAACTTCAGATATTGGTTCCTGCTGTTTAACCAAAGATGGAATTCTCTAATAGAGTCTAGACTCCCTCTCCACACCACCAACACATCATCGATATAGGGCTTCCACCATCTTATCGATGTGTGGAATGGGTTGGTGGGTGTGAGCACATGCTGTTGTTCAATGTGATGCATGTACAGGTTCGCCAAGCTCGGCGCGAAAACGCTGCCCATGCTCGTACCAGAAGTCTAAAGATAAACAATATCTTCGAAACTGAAAAAATTGTCCTTCATGGCCAACCTAGCTAGGGCCAGGATGAAGGGTACCGGTGTTATGGTGTCACCAATATTCTCCCCCAGGATGGATGTAACTACTTCAAGAGTCTCATCCCGGGGGATTGAGGTGTACAGGGAATCTACATCAAAAGAGACCAATAGGTCTCTTTCAGGGTCAAATTCAATTTCAGGAAGCACACAAAGGACATCCTTAGTGTCCTGAAGGTAGGTCGGCATCTTCTGCACAATAGGTCATAAGAAAAAATCTACGAAAGTGGAAAGCGGTTCTAAGGCCGACCATATACCGGAGATGATGGGTCTACCGGGGGGGGCCTCTGAGGCTTGTGCACTTTCGGAAGGATGTAGAAATATGGCATTACCGGGTGCTCAGTCATCAAAAATACTGCCTCATTATGAGTGATCCAACCTTCCGCTGATGCCTCCTCTACTATGCACCTGATCCGTTTCATAAGATCTTCAGTGGGGTCTTGCTGTAATGGCAAATATGCATGTCTATCGCTTAATTGCCGTACGCATTCTGTCCTATAGTCGGTGGTGTTTAAAATAACAATGGATCCGCCTTTGTCAGCCGGCTTTATCATTATCGACTGATCCTCAGATAACGCTTTCAATGCCTTCTGTTCCGGCCCTGATAGATTCGTAAAAGATCTTTGTTGTGTGTTCCACAGCTTAGCAACATCATCTCCTACAGCTTTGTCAAAAGCTAAAACCTGCGGTGGAACTGTGTGTGCAGGAGGTTGGAATTTGGATTTGACTTTAAGCCCAGTAATAACTTCCGGACCAAGCGATTCATCATTTGTTTTATCCTTGAAAAAATAGTGAAGTCTAAGCTTCCTCAAGAATTGACTTAGTTCACATTGGAACGTAAAAGGATCTCCGTTGTTAGTCATCACAAACCAAAGTCCTTTATTTAGCACCTGCTCTTCGATCTGGCTTAATGTCTTCATGGACAAATTCACTACGAGGGTTGATTCCCTGACGGCCCCGCCTTCTGAAGATTCTTGGCTGTCTGGCTTCGATTCCCTGCATGGTGACCTGTCTGGTCTTCCCAATGGACCCCTGTTTGTTGTGTAGACGTCTCCTGTCCCTTGGTCTGCGTGGGCCAAACCCTAAAAAAGGCTGAGTATTAAATGTGTTGGGAAATCCTTGGAACTGTGTTGGTGGTGGTGGATAGGCATGATGTTGTTGCGGTGGATAGCCCCAGGGTGTTTGCCACCATTGTTGATATTGGCTGGGATGTTGATTACCATAATAATAGGCTTTGTTAGCCCTGCCTCTACCTCATGGCTGAAAGAATGGTGTATTAGTGTTGTCGGAATCACTACTATCAGAGCTGGAACCTTAGTAATTGGACCCGAAACGTCTTCCACTATTCCTAAACTCAGGTGGAGTGTAGGTCTCACTGGTGTAGGGATACACCCGTTCATGTTTAAATTTGGACAAATATTTTTTAAATCTGTCCAATTTAATCTGTAGAATAGAGTCTTTAAATTCATACGTATTCTTATTTGACTCCTCCTGTTGCTTTTTCAACAGGATAGGCGTTAAAGTGGCTCTGATGGACGCCTCTTGGACCTATATCTCAACCAAGATAGTGTCAGCTATTCTCTTCGCTGTGCTAATGATCAAGATCAGCCAGTCTCTTGTGCACCTCCAGGCTACGAGGGACCAATCTTTTAAGAATACCTTGTCCTGTAGAAACAAGCGAGGGGCGTTGGAAACAATTAGACCTGGAGGTGCACAACTGGCCCTTAGATATTCCGCCATTGCTATCCCATGTACCAAAGTGCGTGCATGTGATTTTTTCAAGATTAGAACCTTAGCCCACTCGTCACCCGGGCCACCGGTTGCTGTTGGGAGTGCATCAAGTACACTGGGCATACTATCTAGTATGGACTGGTATATGGTGTCATCATAAGCTATCCCAATTTAATTTAGGCAGTGTGAACTTTGAGGGAGTCACAAATTATAAATGATAAATATCTTGCTCTAAATATCGAAAGCCGATATAATTTTAGAACACATAATGATGGTTTAATCAAGAACTGAAACAAATTGATACATGCTTTCAGCCAAATAGCGAAGAGTTTAAGCGGTCCATCGTTTAAACCATTAATGGCTGTTGTTAAACTGTACCTCTTGACGACTGTAGCTTATATTACTGCATTTCAATACGCCAAGGAAGCAGCAGTCCTTGAGAGAAGGCAAATTAGGACATAACAGTATTTGGGTTACCAAGAAATTCCTCCCCTGCGCAGATTTGCCTAGAATTTGGTTTACTGCAGCAACGTCTAGCAAGAATGTATGCGACAATAAAACTATGATACAAATTCTGGTTAAACTGCCAGAACCCACTAAATAGTGCCATCGGGGAAGCACAACAGAATAATCCACAATCAGTTTATCATAAGTATTTGCAGCTATCAATAAAGTTAACGAAAGTTTCAGATTTATGGAACCTGAACTTACCATTCACAACATTTCGACAAATAATAAATAAAGCAGGAAAAAGGCACTCGTTAACAAACGATGAAATATAATTCAGCAAGCGCTTTCATGCCTGGATGGTACGAAAATCTTATACAATCTTACAACCAGTAGCTTACTTGAGCATAACGTACTTTATATATTTAAAAAGGAAACTGCTAGCAAAACGTATTGGGTCACTACCGACTAATGCTGATCAGCCACTCTGGAAATATAGTGGCCCGACGTCATGCACTCTATGTGGTGCTCCAAAATAGGATTTTGTTCATATGATCTGTTTAAAATTAAATTGTCTTTTATTGTTAAAAAATCCTTTTAATGCCAGGGGCATACGCACTTTTAGATCTGCCATACTAAGGTGTCTTGATCCAAATGACCCACAACTTAACAGCAAATTGGAAAAACGTTTACTTTTATATGAGAAATTAACCTGAATTGGTATTTTAAATGGTATTTTATCAAAGAGAGGAACATCTTTGATGCACTGTGTTAGAAATGGGATCTCCGGTAGGCTAAGGCTTGTGCCAAAGCCAGGCAGAGACCACCACTCTAGTCAGGGCAAGGGAGTTACACGCCAAAGATAACCCCTCCTCACCCCTTTGGTAGCTTGGCACGAGCGGTCAGGCCTATCCGGGAGGCCATGTGTAAAGCATTTGCGCACGCACACAGCAATAACATCCCAGACACACTACAAAAGGAACTCCACACAAGGTTCTATCAAAAATAGTCTTTGTATTCTCAAAACACATTAGAATAGTAAACACTTAATATACATGGTGACACCTGGCACTAGGTCATATCTACAAGGGAATTATTTACACATGACAGGGCCCACTGGACCACTGTCAGAACAATTACAAAGCGAACGTAGTAAAAGTAAAACATGTCCTAAAGGTACAAGCAGTAACCACTGATAATCTCTGTACTTAGCATCGGTGTGCACAAAAACTACATTATGCACAGTATCACATCAGGCGCGAATTCCATTCCACGCCAACCTCACCAGCCTAAACACATTATGCAATCCTCTCACAAGTCTAAACACATTAGACCCTAACCTCATAAGCATAACTCACATTAGGGGCATAAATAATAGAGTGAAACATAATCTCACTAGCATAAACAATGATATGCACAACAACCTCATCATCATACACCACAGTTAGAGGTATAACACAGGGTGCGTAATCATACTACATAGATTACATTTCCTAGCACCACATCACATTAGGGCCTGGTGCCCTACAATACCAACAGCCCCCCTGGCCAACTGGCCATCTCAAACAGGGGCTCAAATGCCCTATGTCCCAAACGTCAGGGTGCGCTGCCAAAGCAGCAAAAGTCAAGTGAGCGCAACTGCGCAAACCTAAATGTAACAGCGGCCCACTACTTGCTGGGCAGCTGGGAAAGTGTGGGGCCAAGGAGTGCATCTCACTCCTTACTCAAAACATGCCCCAAAAAGAGCTGTGTGCCTAAACGGTGCAGCTGGCACTAATTGCTGCGCAGCTGTAAATGAGGGAAAGGCCGGGGCACTCAATACCCTTTGAAAAGATAGGTAGTAACGTTGCAGCTGTCCGCGCTGATGCGGTGCAGCTGGGTATTGCACAAATTGGCCCTGCACACCTATGCCCTCTGGGCCTTGCTGGGGCTCTAATATTGCCACTGTTGGAGCCACACTGGGCTCTAAAATCAAATAGTCAAACATTGGAGCCACCTAGGCTCTAAGAATAAACATGCCACAACTGGGGCAACCGCTGGCCCCTCTGGCCCTGGAAACGAATATGCCCCCTTTGTTGGAGACACGTAGTCCCCTAGAATAATGAGGCCAAACGTTGGAGCGGCCCGCTGCCAGACGGGGCCGCTCTGACTCTTCACTGCCGTAGGGGTAAGGTACGTGCACCACTGGCCCATGGAACCCCACTGGGCACTCTTAATTAAATATGCCCATCACGCAATGGCAGGCCCGCTCAGAAAAAGGGGAAACTGGCACTGTCCCTCACAAGGCACAGCGCTGTGCACAGGGAGCTTCCCCCCCCCCCCCACGGGGAATCCTGACTTCCAGCAAGGCTGCCCCCCTCCTCGGCACTACTCACCTGAATTTCACCGGGGCTTCACCGGGGCAGCATGCGGGGCTCCGTCTTCGTCACAGGAGCTCCGCTGGGAATCCTGCTCCAGTCTCTCTTCGCCTGCACTGCCTCTTCACCCTCACCCTCACCCTCCGGCGACCTGGGACTTTTACTGCGCACTGACAGGGCTCTCACCAGAACACAGGAGCCCTGCTAGACCCGACGCCGCCATGTTGGTTGCTCTCTTGCTTCCGTTTCCATCCGTCAGGCCCCTCCCACAACCAGGTGGGACGCGGACGGCGGTCGAGATTTTGTCTTTCTCAGTGCAAATGAGGGGTAGGCTCCCTCTAAATCAGAAATATATCGCGTAATTAGGAACAATAAGCGGGGTAGACTCCTGCCA
>NW_028243331.1:0-55405 GCF_964263255.1 Lissotriton vulgaris | reverse complement strand
TTTTTTTTTGTAAATCTTTTTATTTGTTTCAGTCTCATCCTTGACCCTTCTGATCAAACATGTGCGCCCCTTCCGACAAACGGTCGCTTCCATAGGATAGTCAATGCACAAAAAAGCTGCAGCAAAGTTCAAACCAAGACGAAGCAGAGAGATGAAAGTGTTGAGAACTCCGCTAAGTCCAAAGACTCACCACATCGTCATGGATTCCCAAAGTTGTTTCATCCGCCATCTTGGCGGTACCGATGTATAGGGGAGTGACGCAGTTCCAAACCAACACTAGTCCCATCAAAAGTCTCCGGAAAGGGAGCATCAGGTAGTCCTTCCATAGTCGGCAACGATCGTAGGCCTGACAATCCAATTGCGGCATCAAGCATGCTCTCAGCACCCAACACACTGGTCAAAGACTCCAACGTCTCCCATAGTACGGGGTCTGCTTCCTCCATCAAAGTGGCCATCTTGGGTATTTCGAGTTGTTTCGTTTCTTGTAGTGGACCAGGGTCCGGTCCCATCCGCCCAGTTCCAGACAAAGACACTATCAATTTGTGGATGTGGGCTTCAACGCAAACATGAAGTGACCGTATGGCTGCCAGCAACGTTCGTAGTGACGGGTCACTCTCAGTCTGCTCCACAACGTCTCGCTCAGTTTCGGTCATATTCGCGTCCCGAGAGAGCCCGGTCTCCCCAGGGAGAATAGGTGGATGCGGAACGGACGGTGTCAGAGGGGGACTTAACGTTGGGGACTATAACAATCCGAGCTCTGCTACCGCCGGCGGAGATTCCAACCCAGCGAACACCGGCGGGGCCCTAACCGGGCCACCGGGCCAGGGAACCCCGTCTGCCGCTCCAATTGTTCGTCGTCACCCCTCCATCAATATTCACCAATTCCGCCAGCCATCGTCAAATTCGGTCCAAGGAAAAATTTTCCACCTCGGTAGACCGGACCCTGTCACACAACTACAGCCGATGTTGTTCAACTGAAACCCGGCAGGGTCAGTACTCGAGACTCCGGCTTCCAGGCTGGTCTAGGCCGCAAACTTCCACATGTCATATCTTTGTCTACCAAACTAGTAGAAATCTCGGGATTGCACCGTTAAGCTCCAGTCCGGTTCATACACACGGAGGCAGGGCACAAAAACAGGATAATTAACAGGATCTTCTGGCAGGAGTCGGAGGTCGGCGGAGCCGGGAGCTTACGCGGCCATCTTGTTTGCTGCGTAGCTCCTCCCCTCAAAATGAATACTAATGTTTGCGTTCCCGCCGATCAATTTATTTTCCCATGCACTTTTATTCCACCCAGCAGTGAAGGTATCAGTAATGATTACAATGTGGTCCATATTTTAGTTCAGCTTCCTTCACAGGGGTCAGGAGTTGACGTACCCATGAACATCTTCTAGCAAGTCAGGAGTTGTCCGGGTTTTAAAGGTCAGTGCTTCATGGACTTGAGCTTTTCTGCACAGTTACAGTTCCTCCAAAGATGGGGTTCAGAAATACATGTCAGGCCCATAGTTCGATACATATGAGAAATAGAAAAGAAACAGTTTTTGAACAAAGAATAAATGAATGCACTGTATACCACTTATCTCTACTCCATTCCCATTATTTTATATTTAACTATTGCATTACAGTTAAGCAGAACGAACAGCTTAGCATAAGCAGCGGTGCAAACATCTTGCATGTGAGGACATAGAGCAGCCATCTTAGTTCTAGTGCGCAGGCGCAAAAGGTTCCCTCCAAAAGCAGAGAGTACGTCATGTCACGTGAGTGTGACAGACGCATGCACAGTAAGAAATCCCGCGTAGCAGCGGCCATATTAATGCAAGCGGATTATCGTTAGTAAAAGCACATATGCAAGCTTCACTTAGATGTCATGTAATGCAATATTAAAAAGACAAACATGTTGATTAGTACATTAACGTTATGTTGAGAGGACTGAGGGCCAGATGTAGGAGAGTAAATACCGGTCGGTAACGGCTGATTTCGGCCGTTACCGACCGGTATTTAGGATTCGGCATGTAGGGGCCATCATTTTACAGAATCGGTAAATTTACTGAATCGGTAAATTTACCGATTCTGTAAAATACCGAATCGGTAATTTTACCGATTCGGTAAATCCAAATGTAGGTGACACTCCTAAGAGTGTCACAGGCCCTTAAGAATCGGTATTTTACCACCCAATCCAATTGGGTGGTAAAATATTGAATTCAGGTGTGCATGCACATCTGTGCAATGTGACACACAGACATGCCCTTAGGGCATGTCTGTGTGCCACATGGCACACAAGTCCGGAATTGGGGTGCTAGAGGGTGTCAAAGTGACACCCCCTGCACCCTTGCAGGATTCGGTATTTACCGGTGCGGTAAATACCGAATCGGTATTGCCCATTGATTCCTATGGGCGTCATGGCCCATAGGAATCAATGGGCAATACCGATTCGGTAAATACCGAATCCTACCGATTCGGTAATTCTGAAATTCGAATTACCTACATCTCCCCCCTTCATATTTACCGACTCTTAAATACCGAATTGGTAAAATTCGGTATTTAAGAGTCAGTAAATATGAATTACCTACATCTGGCCCCTAATTCAAGCAAGTCACGTTATGTGCGAATCCTTGCTCCATCAGTTGCATTTACACCCTCATAATTTTATTTCTAAAAAAGATATCCACACCAATTTTGCACCTTTTTTCTAACCTCTTTGGGCACCTAAAGTCACCCACGTTTTGTAGATCCCCCCTCGAGGGAACAGGGGAAATCGCCCAAATATAGCTACATTGTGGGGTCGATTCCGGTCCTGGAAAAAATTCCGCCGTACGATTTGTATTCGTAGCCGAATCCGTACGAATGGAAAAATTCCATCCGACCTGCATGGTACGATCCATTCCTGCCGATTCCCGTACGATTATCAGCGAACCGTACGAACCACAGTCGAAGACCCGTACGAATTAGCGTCGGAATCAAACCGTATGAATTGTAAACATGCCGTACAACCATACAAGTACGATCCAGTTCGGGAACCCAGTAGGCGATTTGTATGGCCCAAAGTAGTCGCGCATGAAGAATGAATCGTACGTAAAATATCGCCTCACAGCAAGCGGATTCAACACATACCAACCGTTTACCCCTCGATCAAGCGTACGCAACCCCCCACCCCCCCAACGGCCCGTATAAGTTACCCGCACGTACAAGTACGACACGCACACACCCCGATCAAGCCTACGCGAACCCCCCCACCCCCCAAAGGCCGTATAAGTCACCCGCACGTACAAGTACGATAGGCACACACCCCGATCAAGCGACCGCGAACCCCCCCACCCCCCAACGACCCGTATAAGTCACCTGCACCTACAAGTACGACACGCACACACCCCGATCAAGCCTACGCGAACACCCCCAACGGCCCGTATAAGTCACCTGCACCTACAAGTATGACACGCACACACCCCGATAAAGCCTACGCGAACCCCCCCACCCCCCAACAGCCCGTATAAGTCACCCGCATGTCCAAATACGACACACACACACACCCCGATCAAGCCTATGCAAATCCCCCCACCCCCAACGGCCCGTATAAGTCACCCGCATGTACAAGTACGACACGCACACACCCCGATCAAGCGACCGCAAACCCAACCACCCCCCAACGGTCCGCATAAGTCACCCGCACCTACAAGTACGACTCGCACACATCCCCCGATCAAGCGACAGCAACCCCCCCCCCACCCCCCAACAGCCAGTATAAGTCACCCGCACCTACAAGTATGACACGCACACACCCGATCAAGCCTACGCGAACCCCCCCACCCCCCAATGGCCCGTATAAGTCACCTGCACCTACAAGTACGACAGGCACACACCCCGATCAAGCGACCGCGAACCCCCCCAATGGCCCGTATAAGTCACCCGCACGTACAAGTACGACACGCACACACCCCTATCAAGCAACCGCGAACCCCCCCACCCCCCAACGGCCCGTATAAGTCACCCGCACCTACAAGTATGACACACACACACCCCGATCAAGCGACCGCGAACCCCCCCACCCCCCAACGTCCCATATAAGTCACCCGCACCTACAAGTACGACACGCACACACCCCGATCAAGCCTATGAAGCTCCCCCCAACGGCCCGTATAAGTCAGCCGCACCTACAAGTACAACACGCACATACCCCGATCAAGCGACCGTGAACCCCCCCCACGTCCCGTATAAGTCACCCGCACATACAAGTACAACACGCACACACCCCAATCAAGCCAACGCGAACCCCCCCACCCCCCAACGGCCCATATAAGTCACCCGCACCTACAAGTACGACACGCACACACCCCGATCAAGCCTACGCAAACCCTCCTACCCCCAATGGCCCGTATAAGTCACCCGCTCCTACAAGTATGACACGCACACTCCCCGATCAAGCCTACGAAGCCCCCCAAATGGCCCATATAAGTCAGCCGCACCTACAAGTACGACACGCACACACCCCGATCAAGCGACCGCGAACCCCCCCAACGGCCCGTATAAGTCACCCGCACCTGCAAGTACAACACGCACACACCCCGATCAACCCTACGAAGCCCCCCCCCAACGGCCCATATAAGTCATCCGCACCTACAAGTACGACACGTACACACCCTGATCAAGCGACCCTGAACCCCCCACCCCCCAACGGCCCGTATAAGTCACCCGCACTTACAAGTACGACACGCACACACCCCGATCAAGCCAACGCGAACCCCCCCACCCCCAACGGCCCATATAAGTCACCCGTACCTACAAGTACGACACGCACAAACCCCGATCAAGCCTACGAAGCTCCCCCCAATGGCCCGTATAAGTCAGCCGCACCTACAAGTATGACACGCACACACCCGATCAAGTGACCGTGAACCCCCAACGGCCCGTATAAGTCACCCGCACGTACAAGTACGACACGCACACACCCCGATCAAGCCAACGCGAACTCCCCCACCCCCCAACGGCCCGTATAAGTCACCCGCACCTACAAGTACGACACGCACACACCCCGATCAAGCCTACGCGAACCCTCCCACCCCCAACGGCCCGTATAAGTCACCCGCACCTACAAGTATGACACACACACTCCCCGATCAAGCCTACGAAGCCCCCCCAATGGCCCATATAAGTCAGCCGCACCTACAAGTACGACACGCACACATCCCGATCAAGCGACCGCAAACCCCCCAACTGCCCGTATAAGTCACCCGCACCTACAAGTACGACACGCACACACCCTGATCAAGCCTACGAAGCCCCCCCAATGGCCCGTATAAGTCAGCCGCACCTACAAGTACGACACGCACACACCCCGATTAAGCGAACGCGAACCCCCCACCCCCAACGGCCCTATAAGTCACCCGCACCTACAAGTACGACCCGCACACATAACGCGAACCCTTAAACCAGCACAAGGAATTTGCAAACGAGTCGCACAACACCACAAAACATGTCTCCTGTGTACACACCATTGAGAAACAATGTCCTGGCCAAATACAAACAGGCAAACAGAGGGCCAAAGTAACACCCACCCCATATAACACGCACACCTCCAATTCAAAATAAGCCACACCCACATATGGACCAATAAAAGGGTCCACACATACAACCCAACATCCTTTGCAACATACCTATTTGCAAAAAGAAGAGCCTGCCAGCACATCAACAACTACCCCATTAACCTTCAAACATACACCCTATCACATCTACACCCACACCACCCCCTTCACAATCAGACTCACACACCCTCATCCATACACACCATCACCCCCTCAATCACATACACCCCACATCATGACCACACAAAAGTATCCAAAGTTCACTAACCCGGAGATGGAGACCCTTACAGATGAAGTCATCCGAGTCTTTCCACAGCTGTTTGGTGCATTGGTCAGACAGACCAGCATAGCAGAAAGAACACACCTGTGGCAGAGGATCTTAGACAGGGTCAATGCTGTTGCACCCATCAAGCGCACCGGGCAGGAATGCCAGGTCAGGTGGTATGATCTGCGGAGGATGGTCAAGAAGATGGACTAGGACTACGCCTGTGCACATCACACTGGAGGTGGTGGTCCCCGCAGACCTCCACTATACCAGCCCTGGGAGGAGAAAGTCAGGACCCTGCTACCACTGGTGGTAGTACACGGAATAGAAGGAGCCGTTGAGCCTGGTGAGTATACAAACAACCCATGTAATATGGGGGGACTCCCAACTGTGCCCAACAGTATGGGGGTGGGTGGCCATGAGTCCCAGCAGTGCCCAACAGTATGGGTGTGGGTGGCCATGAGTCCCAGCAGTGCCCCACAGTATGGGGGTAGTTGCAAGGGGGAGGCTGAAAGGGTGGAAGGTGTAGGGTAGGAGGCTGCTCTCATCCCTTATGTCCCAGGTACACACCCAAGCACCATGCTCAATGCACAGGGAGTGTGAAATTACGGACAAGATAGTAGACAATGGGCCCTGGTGTAGGCAGCACAAGGCCCTCCTGTGATTATTGCAAACACAAACACCAGGACAAGGTCAGACATCCTGTGCAGGAACACACAACCATGATCATGGCAGCATGCTTCATGGGGGCACAGCCAAACCACGAAGGATGGACGCTTGCAAATCACACTCAAACTACTAGCATGGCCTGTCACACACACCCCTTACATAAACTTATCCCCTGGGGACAGGCAATGGAGTGCAACACTGTCACAATTGTCATGTAGGACAACAAAACAATGACTCATATGACTACGCATCCAACATTAACATGCATAGTGCTGATTCTCAAGTCCATTGTGCCTCTCACACAATGCACTTGACCCATCTTATGAACGTTGTGGATGCACTTAAGTAGCACCATGGACATGGGTATTGACAAGGTGATGCGTCTTGGAGAAGTGCCACGTTCTAAAGCCATGACCTAGAAGTGGGTGTACAGGCCCAGGGGAGTTGGCATCGGTTGGCCATCATGGAACAGCAACACCTATCAAAAGTAGCTGAATTGAATCTTAAAAATCCCGCTCTGTCTCCTACATGAACATGCTGCATCTAAACCCTGTGCATGCTTGACGCAGGCATAAGGATTGACACTCTATCCTGAATATTGCGTCAAACAGACCACTGCTGTATCTGTGTTGTGCCGGCAACACAAGACACAGCAATGGCTGTGTCAGTAATTGTCAAGAGAATGGAACATGGAAAATACCCCTGAGTACATGTTATTTTGCTCCCACTACATACACATACACAAGTGAACAATGACTACAATGTAAATCTGGTGGAACTGTGATGCTGACAATGGATAACAAATAAAGATGTATCATGAAAGAGCATTAACACTGTCTGTCTCTCACACCCACAGGGCAACGTGTGGAAACCACCCCCAACCAGGGGGGGAGAAGGATCCCAGTCCCAGGCTCAGCAGGACCCTGACCCCAATGACAGCGACGCCACTCAACACACCATGGATGATCACAACCAACCTGGCCCCTCTGGATCCCAAACCCCTGCAGCAACTGGATCAGAAACATCTGTGCCAACCACCAGACCCATTCCCACCACAGCCCAGCAGACAGGTCAGAGCCCTGCCATTGAACCAGGGAGCCAGTCTGAAAATGAGGGACACCCTTTGGCGGGCACCCTGGAGGTGGCAGACAACATCCACCCTGCCAACACTCGGGGGTCCCGTCGATCCGATGTGCCCACAAGCGCAGGCCGTGCACGTGTGGGTTAGGGTGGTGGGAGTGGCGCAAGGCGGAGGCGAGATTCTGGCCAGTCAGCTGCAGGGCCCGGTATGACTGAACTGAGTACCAACCTGGAGGCATACCGGCGGGACACCAGGGAGGTCAGCCAGGTAGTGGAGGCCCTCAACGAACTGAAACAACAGCAGGCCGAGCAAGATGCCAGGCAAGTACGACATCATGGACGGGTGGAGGCAACACTGGCTGAGCTCTTGATGGTGCATCGGGATATGAGCCAATCAATCCGTCAGATTGCTGGCAACATGCAGCACCCTCCCTGTGTCACCAGGCCACAAACGTCAAGGCAAAGTTCAACACCAGCCACAGGGAGGGAGGAGGAGAAAGAACTGTCTGACGGAGCATCCCATACATCGTCCAGGCCTGCACATGAGGGTCCCCCAAGGAAGAAGGGTCGTCCACGGCTAAGACGTTGAGAGGCAGTGGGCCATGCACAACTCCCAGGACACCTGAGCTGGTATATTGCCCTTGGGTGCAACAGCATCACCTATTTGACTCTCCCACATGGACTTGCTGGTCACAGTCTGCCCAATGATGCCAAGCACTGTGGCCTGGACTCTGTTGACTGAAACTGTAAGGCATCTCATCTTCAGCAGTGAACTTTGGATCCCCCCCCCCCCCTTTCTGTACAGCATCTACTCACTTTTCTTGCACAAAATCACCAAATAAATATAAGATACATCCTACGCATCAGTGTAGTAATCTTGTACACAGAGTCAAAAACATATGTGTGTGGAAATGTATGAAATGCCAGAGTATTTAACAAACTGCAGCCATCCACACACTTGGATCTGAGTCCGGGTGAGGACACACATAGGTCACAATATTCAAACAACTAGATACATGGATGGAAATACACACCTGTGATGGTTACTAAATGCTGGAGGGGAGTTTGGCTCACAATACTGCTAATACAGACAGGCACAGGAGAGTCACTTGGAGGTGTATAGATCAGGGTTAAAAAGCTAGGTGTCCACGTAGGGAGTACCTACATCTGTGTCCTGAGGTATGAGAACTATCATCAGCATGCTGCTCTACTGTGATTGTGATGAATGGCGCACAGGCCAAGGGTGGCAGGACAGACTGTGGGCAATGGCCTGTAGCACTCTCTACAAGCTCACCTGATTACGTGACCACCCCCTATGCAGCTACAACAACAAAACTCCTGTGACGGGTGCAACGCATCCAGAACACCTAGCCATGTCTGATAATTCTCTTCACCAGAACAGCCACATCACACCACACCCAAGAGACGTGGTTTTGGTGTGTGTTCCCGGTGGCTTTTTGACTGTCTGTGACGGCTATGTCGAAGTGGTGTGCTGAGGTTGCGTACTGCCACGTTACTGTAAGGAAGGCGAGGTGTGCTGCTGTGGTGTTGACAAGGTAGCACAGTACAATATTGTGCTGCTGGAAGGTGTGTGTGTGCTGTACGAGGCACATGACCTGGTGGTACGTAGACACACTGTCATGTGGGTCAGCATAGTCTTGCCAGTATGTGTTGCACACGCAGGCAGAGAAGCTGTTATTGGTGAGTTTGAGGTATTGTGATACCAGGTGGATGATTGTCTGGTGTTCTTTGTGTGTAGGGTGGCTGGAGCATGCTCTACAAATGGATGGAAGGAGGAGTATCCTGTAGGCGTGTGTGGTCCCGGATCTGGCCAGTCTGCGCTGCATTGTGGCTGTGGATGCAGCAGCAGGAATGAGTGAACACATGATGGCAGAAGGGGTGAGACAAAATGAAAAACAAGCACATACCACAAGGGCATTGGCAAGCCACAAAGTGACATGTGTATGTGAGTGCAGGAGTGTCTGGTTGACTCAGGGTCACTGCAAGCAAAATGGCAGAGTAATCACCAAAGATCACGGTCACAGGATCAGGCCCCTTAGGGCCAAGGGGGGCACAGGACACACAGCGTCAGCAGGTATAGTCTGCACGTAGTGTGTTCCAAGCTAAACAGCACCTACACAGCCATCTACCTCACACACAATATAGTACTTTTGCCTTTACCAACACCATGCATGTTGTCACTGTACACGTAAACACATATCAACAATGAAATTACATTAGGCCATATTGAATACATGCACATTAGAAGGACATGTGCGTTGACATCAAGGAGGCACAATGTTCTGTGGGAATCACACGTCATACACAACATGATGAATTACCTTGGGAGGCCATGCAGCATTATCCAACGGACATGGTCAGTGGCATTGCCCTGAAAACAAAAACAGTCATGCAATGATGTCACCTGTAATGCAGAAGAAAGATTCTCCACAAGACTGCCAGGGACTGGCCGTGCCTTTCATCATCAGAGTGGTGTGATGCTCAAAGGGTTCCACCTCCAAATAGCCCCTTGGTATGTGTACAAATAACAGACACAAAAGGGTGATCAGGCGAGGGAAGGAGAGGATGGGAACTGCAGGGAGGGAGATCTGAAACAGAAGCAAACAAGCATTAGGAGTACATTCTCATGTCACTGATACTACAAATACCTCATGAGACACACTGTACCAGTCACACCTGTGAAGTGTAACGACTGTACCCAATTTGAGATCACTGATAATGCAATGACATAAGATCAGATGCTTGAACACGGACACATAAAACCTAGGACAGTCTGTCACCTATTTGATTCTTGTGTAACACTCACAAGTCTGCTACTATGCAATGATATCCATGTGGACAAAAACTAAGTCACAGTGTATGATGATGTGTCCCATACAAAAAAATCAAAATGTATGGAAGTGCTACTTACGCAAAGTGTAATATCTGTATTTGTCACTGTGTACCCGTAAGGGCCATGAAGGCAAACTTGACATCACCCACAACAGCTGTAAGCATCACATATGATGAGGAAGCTAATGACCTAAATGCAATGAAGCCCCTCTGTAGCCAGTCTTTTGCTCTACCAACTGAGCCTCACTATGTTAAACATGACAAGCAGGTGGAAATTAAGTCAACATCAAGTAATGAGGAGCCAAGCCACATAAAGAACCCTACCGTCACCCTGAAATGCTGCACTGAACAAGAGAATCATGTGAATAACCGCACTCCACTGGTGCCGCGTAATAATTTACATGTGCTTCAGCCCACCATTGTGATGTCATCAGCGCAACATACCTGACATCATGTGAATGGAAACAGAACTTCAGCTCACTGTGAAGGCTGGCGTAGCAGTATTCTCAACCTGCACTGAGGTAACAGCATGACAGTGACATGACATACTGCCACAAGGGGCAATGCATCCATGCAAACAGATTCACATGACAGTTGTCTTAACATGTGGAACATACACTGGGCCACACCTACACAACATGTTTTTTGGGAAACCAAACTGTACTGGCCCACAAGGTTGAGGGGTGATCCAGACACATCCTGCTGCACACAGTGAGGCTGCAATCCCCCACAGAGTCCGTGGTTGTGACCTCCCACACAATGTCAAACCATGGTATATGCAATGTTTCAGTGTCAATGTCTACACACATTGATGCATTCACCAGAGTCTAAACCAACGACAGATGACTGTCAGATGGGGTGACTATCCTGTCATGGGAGTGGGGATACATGTAATAGGAAACATGATGTTGTTGCATGTATGCATGGTCAAACAACATGTGCATGAACATGTACCACACAATTGAAACCATACCAACGCTAAACAGCCTTATATGAGTCCTTACCCAAATTGACATTTCCACATGTCCGTGCATGCTCCATTGATTCGGCTGACGTTGCTATCATCATGAGCAATAGCAGGCTGACCAAGATGACACCAACGGACAACAGGCAGGGCGACCTGGGAATGAGAGGCACACAAGGGGTCAAGTTCTGTATAATGTCATTCAAACATGGTCATGTTGAATAGACTGATGTTGTACTACACTTATTAGCATATATGTGTGTGGCATTACATCTGCACCTGTGTGACACTGCACAACAAACATCAACGTGACATTGCATACAGTCAGCTGGACACACAGCATTCTACCCATGCAACTCTATGGTGATAGAGCGCGCAGGTCACCCGGGTCACCGAATTGACCAATTTTTCCACGCACTGGGCCCTGGCGTGCATACTCTGACTTAGTTTGCGTGAACCGGGTGATTTTTACAC
The DNA here is from genome assembly GCF_964263255.1 of Lissotriton vulgaris. Lineage (NCBI taxonomy): Eukaryota > Metazoa > Chordata > Amphibia > Caudata > Salamandridae > Lissotriton > Lissotriton vulgaris. Next base: position 43,524 of record NW_028243331.1, on the reverse strand, counting down.
GCCACTATGAGTAATTCGGGGGGTGACTCTTACACCACTTACTATTCATGTACCTGACTTACCACAGGCACATTACTCCTGACGGATCAGGAGCTAGCAGTGGACAGGTGACAGGATTCCTTAAAAGGGAGTAGAACTCAAATACACTTTAGTACATTTATCCACACTTTATGCTGTAAAATGACCACAGACACCTGATGAGTTTTAAAGGTTTATCAAGAAATTTCAGAATGAATATGCCAAGACGATAGGCCAGATACAAAGTAACACATCAATCGTTAAAACTAATACCACAATGTAACTATGGATTTGGGCAAGTACCATTAAGGTAAGTGAGAACACTACAGGGTACGAGAAGTAGGAACAGAGCTATTCAACATAAGTTTAAGCTAGGGCAGGGGACATGACCTGGACCTAAAATTGTGTACTTAAACTAGGCTAGCTATGCTATTCTTACTAAGTTCACTGCAACCATGCTAAAGGGAAGGGAAAAATGGAACACACTAATTTAATACGACACTTTTAATAATATCCTACAGGTAGGGAGAAAAATGGAACATTTCTAATAAACCATTGTATATAATTTGCATTCAAAGGTGATAGAGCAATATCACAGGCAAGTGTGCTTTATTTAAGAAAAGGAGAGAGATATAGGAAGACGTAAACCCACAGATTAATAATTACCTAGATAGGAACGAGGACTAACCCTGGCCACGGGTCAGTTTGGAAAGACGGGGACAAGGACCCTCAAGGAATGGAATACCAGAATGCGAGCAGGTACAGCTCACGGACAGCCAGGGCAGGATACCCCTCGGGAATTTGGGTCAGGACTGGGCTCACCAAGGTACGACCAACACCCACAGCTTCGGATGCAACGCCTGCGTTACCCCTTTCTGCAAGTAATCCGCCAGTAACCCCGATTGGGTTTTCGAATTTCCCCAGCAAAGTGCTTCGCCAGTACTTAGGACTATTTCCACCCCTAGGAGTTTGTGGAAAGTATGGACAGAGTGCTCTGCAGCACTCTAGATTGATCACCTATAGAGTTCGTAGGGTCAGTGACAGGTCAGCTACTCGGACAAGTCGGACAATTTCTCTAAGCTACACTAGGCCAGTTATACGGTTTTGGGACCCTTAGACCACCCACAAATGTTACAAGTGACAGTTTCCCACATTATGATTGGTCAGGAGAGGTGATTTAGTCATTGTCACCTCCTAGAATTCAGTGTTCCCATCATTATTATGCAATTTTGTGTACCCGCCCCTTGGGTTCATGTTCCCAGGCATAGGAATATAGAAGACAATGAGAGAGAGCATGTTACAGATACATTGTTGCACAGTCAAGGAAAATGCTGTGTCTTCGAGGTGGGTTCTCAGGCGCATCGAGCTTCAGGAGCCAGCTGGCTGGTTTTAGCTTCTGCGCAGTGGGGTTTCTCCGATGTCACGTGACAGGGTTCAGAAGAGCTTCAAGTATGGCGCAGCTCCCGTTTTCCCCGGCCCCCAGATACACGGTACATGAAAAGTAAGCGAAAACAAATTAGAATCATACGTAAAAATGATCATACTGTATACCGTTATAGACTTTACTACACCCCTTACTTTATAATATCTATAGCATTAAAGTTTAGTGCAAAAAGACAGATAGGCAGAAGCAGCAGTGGCAAGCAGAGAGCGTGGTGAGAGACAAGCGGCCATGTTTGCAACAGTGCGCATGAGCAACAAAATCCCTCCAGAATGCGAGTGCGTCACATCACGTGAATATGACCGAAGCATGCGCAGACTGGATTTCTGCAAAGCAGCCTTTTTCGTAGTGCAAGCATTGTTAGGATGAAAAGACACACAGGCAAGCCTCCTGGGGACACCCACGTGTTGGGGAAAACGCTAAATAAATGACGGACATGTTGAATTAATATGATTACAAGTTAGGCGAGGTTCTTGAATCCGAGCAAGTCGCTTTACGTGCGAATCCTTGCTCCATCAATCCCCTCTTTGATGATATTTACTATCATCACTATAAAGGAAACAGATGCCAACTTTCATTCTTCCATATCATGCATTTCAATTTCAACAAACTTATTGTTGATTTTTCTTTCAGCTTCTCTATGAGAGTGGTGATTCTTCACCTTTTTGTAGATTTGATTCTTCAATTCTTCTAATTCTAACTCATCAATATTTCTCTTCACTCCTCTCTTATTCACATGGTACTTTTTGCATTTTTGACATTTACAGCAAATGAATATGATCAGTGCAACCACACCTATTCCAGCTATTGGCATCAGGATTTTCCACAGAAGATTTTTACCTAAGTTAGAAAACCGACTACCTATAGAGGAGAGACCTCCAGTCAGTCTCGTCCAGGCACTGTCAACCTCCAATGGTTTGAGTTCTTTTTCCAAATTAGTTATGTTTCTTACGTATCTCTTAAGTTCGATACTTTTGTCAGGTATGTAGGTGCAACAATGTTGCGCCTTCAGCATTCTACAGACTCCGCCCTCTTTTGCTAATAAGTATCAAGAGCAAGGCGATTCTGTAAAACCATTGATCTGATCGCAACCATCTCAGTATTGACCAGCAGGAATCCCGCAGCAGTGTCAGTTGATAACTGATCCACTACTGTAGACAACTTGCAGATTCTGTGAGTATTCAGAACTACCCCCATTCCAGGTATCAGTGCACTAAAGATATCACCTATAATTTCGCCTACACTTTCTCGCTTTCTACGCGCTAAGCCATTAGTCTCTTCATTGCTTCCAGCAGCATTATTCACATGGTATATTTTCGGGAAGACAATGCCAAAGTAGCAGCTTCCATACCAGTGATCCGGCAATTTGAAATAAGCCTTGTTCCCACATATATAATAAATTCAGGGAAACACAGGTTCTGACCCATTTTTGAAACCCCAACCTCCAATTACCTTGTAATTATGTTCACACTCGCTGGAACCAATGAATACATTGTTATAATATTCTGTCCTTTCTCTATGTAGACAAAGTTTCCCTTTCCGTTCAAAATCCAGCAACAAAGCAGGGGTAGCTTCGCCTTGCGAGGTGTTGTCCATGTGCTTTGCCCACCTAGGGACTTTATCTTTTTCATCATTCGCCTTTTTCTGAAACTTTTCCCTCCTTCTGTCTGCCATTTTTATAAACATCTTTTCCTGCTCTTTCAAAGAACAGGTCAGATTAGCTTGTCTTGCTTCATTCAAGTCTATGTCACCTATCGTCAGGAAATATTCTCCCATATAACGGGTTACCTCACTCCTAATATGTACAAGGTTCAGGTGCCCCCTAATAGGAAGTTCGGAAAATATTACGTCAGCATTGGAATAGTAGTACTGTAAAGTGCTTCTATAAAACAAGCTTGCCAATATACTACAGGAAATTCCGTAGGTTAGGGGTAAGTGGTGATATGTCACACCTTCAGCTACAGAAGTGGGTAGCTTCATGCAGACATAACAATCTTCCATTTCCATAGCTTCTACATAATGCACTAAAAGGTTAGCGAAAACATTTAAATGTGTCCGGTTTCGCATCTTGTGAAAATGTAGTCCGCCCTCATCTGATGCTTCTAATTTTTGTCTTGTGTGTTTCAGACTAACTGGGTTGTCACGTCGTTCTAAGCTTCGTGGAGTCTCTACAGTATGTACAACGTCGTTGTCTAACGTTTCAGGTTCAGTAGGGGACAAGTTAGGATCTTTACTTATCATAAAAGGTATAAAGACTGTTAGTCCTATCCACATCACTATCAACATAGCTACACTACACAAGCATACTTTACAACAAGTTTTGCAACACCTAAATCTGGATCTTCCAGTTACGCTTGAGTCAGACATTATAGCTTACAGGTGGCTTTTGCAACCCCTCTTTATTTTCTTTCACCAAGGGTTCACTCGGCTTTTTCTCAAGGAGGGTCTTCGTCAGAACTCTGATCAGCACCGGACTCGTCGTCACTTTTGCCACTGGGGTTGGGCTCATCAATTTCTTCCAACACCAAGTATGTCCATTCAGGGCTCCAATACAGCCTGTTTTGTTTCTTTACTCTGTTGCTCTTTCTCAGTGACTTGCCTCGGGCTGCTTTCCTTTCACTTTCAGCTCTCTTTCGGTCTTTTAGTTTTTCTTCGACTGTCTTTATTCGGAGCCTCAGCCTTTTGATGTATCGGGGTGCACCTTTGTCTCTGTGACTTTCAGTGGTCGAGGAAACTTGGCCTTCCTCGTGTCCTCTTTTTATTTCACTTCGTTGTGGCACTCTGGTGTTGGCAGAGTCTATTTCCCTTCCTGTCTGACTAGTCCCAGGTCTTTCATCTATTTCTTCTGCCTGGTTTCTATGCTGGCCTTGTTCAGGTTGGCTTTGTATGTGTTCTTTGCTTTCAGGCGATCTGGATTCTGATTCCTGAACACGTTCATCTATTTCTATTTGCTCCTGTTCATGCACTTCGTTCCCTTCATTTTCTTCCGCATGAACTTCAACTTTGACCACTATCTGTCCATTTCCAGACTCCGGAGTTTCAGGAGGAGTGTCGATGTCTTGGTCTGTCCCTACTTGGCCTACTTCCTGATCAGGTGTGATGTGAGTCTCGCTGACCTGACCTTCGTCCTCTAGTTCTGTCTCACCTGGACTATCCCACTCACTGTCTAGGTAGGAGTATTTCCTGGTTCGTATTGGATCATGAACCTGGTCGTCGGCAGGGAACCAATCAACTTCTCGACTTGTGCTCGGCAGTTCTACATCAGCGAGATCCGGACCCTCTTCGGGAGTCTCCTCAGCTGGGCTGCCTTCAGCTTCAGTCGCGTTTTCTCCAGTTACCCGCTTCGTGTGGCTGGCATGGATCCACTTCGGTACACCAGCACACTTTACAGCAGTTGTGGTGACAAGGATCACTTGCCTCGGCTTTCCCCACTTTGGTTTAAGGCAACTCTTCCGGGTGTGTTTTTTTAACACCACCCAATCACCTGGTTGCAGTTTATGTGCTGGAGTCTTGGGCCAGTCGTCAGCTGTCTCTCCAATCTGGTGAGAGAGAGAACGCACTTGGTCACCCAGCTGCTTGCAGTATTCTAGCACCAAATCATCAGAAATGCTTAGCAGTTTGTGTCCAGGTACCCATGCCTGTCGCATCACTCTCCCCATTAGCACCTCATGGGGGCTCAGGCCTGTTTTCCGATTCGGAATACTTCTCAAACTCATCAGCACAAGGGGCAAAGCTTCTATCCAGTTCATTTTAGTGGAATCACACATTTTCGCCAGTCTGGACTTCAGTGTGCCATTTATCTGTTCTACTATTCCAGAAGCCTCTGGACGGTATGCACAGTGCAGCCTTTGCTTCATCTTAAATGCTGCACAGAGTTCTTCTAGGACATCGTTGGCAAAATGCCCACCTTGGTCTGTTTCAATCGTCTTAGGAATTCCATACCTAGGTATCAACTCCCTGAGCAATAGTTTGGCTACTGTTAGGGCATCATTTTTCTTTGCTGGGTAAGCCTCCACCCACCTGGAAAACAGGCACACTATGACCAGGACATATCTATATCCCTTGCATCTGGGCATTGTTATAAAGTCCGCCTGCATCCTGACAAAGGGACCTACGGCCTTTCCAATGGTACTTTGTTCCACTACAGTCCTCTTTCCTGCATTGAATTGCTGACACACTAGGCACCTCTGGCAAAGCTTTTCCGCTTGGTTCCTGAACTTTGAACTGTAGAACACCTTGTCAAACACGCGACACATTGCGTCCCTTCCCATATGAGTTGGTTCATGTATCATCCTGACCATGGGATCTATCAGGCTGTCGGGCAGTACAGGCACCCCAGTCGAGTTTACCACCACACCATCATCCCTTATTTTGCATTTGTTCGCCCGCCATCTACCTTTTTCTTCCCTGTCTGCTGCCTGTTGTAAGTCTCTCAATTCTTCCCACGTTGACACATTTTCAAACAACATCAGTTGGCAGCTGTTTCCACCCCATAATCCAATTTGGAGGGACATTTGGTGTCGGGCACAAAACTGGGCGATTTGGTCAGCGTATCGGTTTCCGGCTGTCACATCATCATTTCCGGATCTGTGAGCCGCACACTTGACCACAGCCAATTCTTTGGGCAATTGAATAGCTTCCAGTAAGTCTTGTACCACCTTTCCATTCCTGATAGGGGTACCTGAGGAAGTCATGAATTCTCTTTGTAACCACAATTGGCCGAAGTCATGAACAACCCCATAACAGTACTGGCTGTTGGTATAAACAGTTATTCTTTTGTTTTTACCCCTCTTACATGCTCTTGTCAACGCGATGAGTTCTGCGACTTGCGCAGATTTCACTTCGCATAGGTAAGATGCTTCCAGGGTGTTTGTCAATGTGACTACAGCATAGGCAGCACACAGACCTCCACTCTCATGTCTTAAACACGAGCCATCCACAAAGATTGTAAGATCCCCATCAAGTAAGGCTATTTCCCGGATGTCAGGACGGGGCTTAGTGCTGAATTCTGTCAAATCGATGCAGTTATGTTCCATTTCATCCTCGGCGTCTACATCCAGAGGAACAGGTAACAGGGTTGCAGGGTTCAAGACATTGCACAGAGAAATTGTTACATTCTCAGCACCAATCAAAATTCTCTCATACTTAGTCAGCCGACTAGGTGTGAGATACTGGGTCTTGGTTCTTGTCAGTAGGATAACAACAGAATGTGGAACATATACGGTGACAGGATGTCCCATGACAATATTCTCACTCTGTTCTAGACTGACGCAAGTAGCAGCTACTGCCTTCAGGCATCCAGGTAATCCAGCAGCCACTGGATCTAGAGTGGCCGAAAAATAGGCCACAGGACGCCTGACCAACCCATGCTCCTGGGTCAGGACTGAGAGAGCACAATTTTCTCTTGTGTCACAGAACAGTTCAAAGTGTTTGGAATAATCGGGCATACCTAATGCAGGAGCGATACATAGACAATTTCGCAATGTTACCCAAGCGGACATGCTTTCACTGTCCCAACTGACTGGGTCTTCTACTCCTTTCTTGGTCATTTTTATCAAAGGTTTGGCTAGAGCTGCGAATCCTACAATCCACTGCCTTCAGTACCCCACAACTCCTAGGAACATTCTTACCTCTTTCTGAGTTCGGGGTAGGTCCATTGTTTTAATTATCTTGATCCTTTCTGTCGTGACTTTCCGGATCCCTTTCTCTATCTGGTGCCCCAGATATTTTACTGAGTTTTTACAGAACTGTAATTTGTCAGGTGATACTTTATGTCCTCCCTTTCCTAGGTGATTTAGCAAGGCGATAGTGTCTGTGACACAGTCAGTTTGAGTTTTAGATGCCACTAAAAGGTCATCTATGTACTGCACCAAAACGGACTCCTTTGGCAGTACTAGAGATTCAAGGCATTTCTTTAGGATCTGGTTGAAGATCGATGGGCTTTCAGTGTACCCTTGAGGGACACGATTCCAGACATAGATATGGCTGTCAAATTCAAAACTAAAAAGGAACTTGCTTTCGGGATGCAATGGGATGGAAAAGAATGCATGGCACAAGTCGATGACAGTGAACCATTCCGCATTCCAAGGAATCTGATATAGTATCACTGCAGGGTTTGGCACAATGGGACAGCAAGGTACAACAATTTGGTTTACCTTGCGTAGGTCCTGCACTACCCGGTACTTTCCACTAGGCTTTTTGATCCCAATGATGGGCGAATTGCAGGGACTGCTCATTACTTCCTGTATAATGTCTGCTTCAAGCAACCTGTTAATTTCAATTGCGACTCCTGCTTTTACTTCTGCACTCATTTTGTACTGCCTTGTTCTGAGGTATGCAGCATTCGTTTTTATTGCTATTTTAACTGGGTCTACATTTGCCATTAAGCCTACATCTTTTCCCGTGAATTCCCACACTTCGGGTACCACTCTTAATTGCAGCTCTTCAGTTAAGTCTTCAATGGACAAGGTTTTAATGTCGGTGTCAGGTCTCACTAACATCAGTTTGTACAAGCCATCTTCATCGGGGGTCTGAATTTCGACACCTTTTGGTGTGCAAAAGATGGTGCAGTTCATTTTGCACAACAAATCGCGTCCTAACAGGTTCACAGGACTGGAATCACAGACCACAAATCTGTGCATTTCTTTGAAATTCCCTATAGAGATTTCCATGGGTTCTGTTACTGGAGTACTAATAATTTGATTGGAGACACCCACTACTTGGATTGCTTCTCCCGAGAGGGGTAGGTTAGGAACATCCACTGTTCTCACAGTGGAACGGGTAGCACCAGTGTCCAATAGAAAGGTGACGTCTTTTCCCTCAACCTTTCCTTCAATGTATGGTCCAGTCTGGTCTACCGGTAAGGAGGCGCCAAGCACGCACTCCTTGTCCTCCCCCCTCAGGCCCCGTCAATCTTGTTCATCACAGAGGAAGGAATCATTCAACAAGTACTGTGGGATTGCTGCATTTCTCTCATTCTCTCCTTCCCATATTTCCGCCCTCTCATTCTGCTGACCCTGATTCTTATAATTTTGTCTAGGAGCGCGAGGTACTGGAGGTAGCTTTACCTGTTGCTGGTTCTTTTTCGTCCCCTCTTTCTGCACCTGTGGATTTAAGCCATTTACAGGGGCATTACCGGCCTGTAAGTGTGGACACTCGTCTCTCCAATGCCCTATCTGACCGCACCCGTGGCAGGGGAACTTCTTCATAGCCTCCTCTCGACTAATTTTTACTCGGGGCTTCCCTCCTCCCCCAGCGTTGGAATTCTGGGCATTATTATTAGAATTCATTTTACTTAACTGCTTTTCTTGCTGTTCGGCCAACTTCACTTGTGCCCACATAACTTTCTCCTTGAGGGCTTTCTTCTTGTTTTCTATCTCATCCTCGCAGTACTTTGCGTATTTAAGGACATCATCTATAGGCTTTCCCTGCCAACTGATTTTATTGTCTCGAATCCATTGGGATATTTCAGGCCTTAATCCCAGCACAAATCTGTAACTGAAATGGGTCATGTCCTTCATGTCCACATTATCGATTCCACTGTAAGTTTTAAACACTTGCAGCAACCTTTCATAAAAGGAGTGGACAGTTTCATCTCGCTCTTGGGTAGTTCTATCTATCCGGGTCCAATCTGTTTCCTTTGCGGGCACTTTTTTCTTGAGGTACTGTATGACTTGATCATACTTCCTCATTACTTCGGGTGAGGGAGCCCCGGTTCTGGGGTCTCTTGGATATTCATCATTGGGCCAATCAATTTCAATCTTGCATTCAGTCCATAAATCTACAGGTACTACAATGTCGAATAACCCGTCCAGGTCTTTCAGGAGACATTTCTGAACCTTTATGAAGCGCTCGAACTGTCCGTACCAGTCGACTGGCTTCTCTCGTAGTTTTGGGAAGTCATTAGTAAAGGACACAATATCTTGTCAGGACCAAGGGACATGGACATATTTTCCCCCAGGGACCTCTCTCATGGGACACAATTTTTCTGCGGGACCTACTTCTTTGAGCACGAATTCTGAAGTTTGGGATTTTGCCCTACTGTCTTCCTTTTTCTTTGCCCATCTGGTTTTCCATTTTTCTACATCCCCCCATTTCTGTAAGAGTTTCAGTAATTCTTTTATCTGGATTTGTTTCCCTACCACATTCAAGCTCTCTAAGTCCTTGTCTGAAAAATCCGCTCTGTAGGGTTTCTGAAGGATTTTGGATTTACTAGCATCGATTCCCATGTCAGCAGCGGTGTCCATTAATCTTTCATGTAGTAATCTAGTGTTTCGGGTAAGGTTCTTGCTGATAAACAGTAACTCTTCTTCATTAAAGGAGTTTAACCTGTCTAATCCTACATTTCCGGCCAATAGTTCTTCAATTTCGATCCTTAGCCTATAGATTTCTAAGGGTTTTGGTTGGGGGGTGGTCTCTTTCTCTAATTCTTTTGTCCATCTGTCCAATTCTTCTGGAGTTACTACCGTGGCACTTCTGACCCCAGATGTGCTCTCAATCAGAACTTCTTTTACCCTACTCTGACTTCTTGCCCTTGACCCACTGGGTCCAGGTCCCCCTACAGGCAGATCCATTAAAACCACCGACTCACATTCACTTTCTTGATCATCATCTATGAGTGGCTCTCTTCTCGGGGTGGGGACACTAGCATTTGGGACCATCGGGGTTATAGCAGGAGTTTGAGGACTGGCCATTCTATCCCCATAAAGAGGAATAGCCGGACCGATAGTTACTGGGATAGTCAGGGAATCTGGATGAGGATGTATCTGAGCTATGGTCCGGATTAAATCATCTCGCTGTCTCGCCAAGGCTTCCTTCTCTCGCTCTCTCAAAGCCTTGTCTGCAGAATTGTCATGCAATACTTGGGGTGCCAAAGTAGGGTAAATATTCGGGGCTGTCGGAGTAACCAACCGAGGGGGGTCTTCTCCGTAAGGACGGTAATTCGGGACTGTAGAATGAGGTCTGCAAAATCCATCCCCATCACTGGTCTTACTATCTGTACCCGTTCCATCTGTCTCACTATCCCTTCTACATTTAGGATATTTAGAAAACGGGTTTGGGGAACTCAAAGGCTCTGACTCTGCTACATAGGGAGTTGGGTTTTTCATCAACACGTCTTCTAGATGTTCATCTTCCGAGTCTCCCATAGCCATTAAGTGGCGGGTTTTCTCTGTACATTTTCCCTTCTTTTGTTCAAGTACTCCCATCATGGGAAATAACCCTTCAACCATCATATTCTGCCTCCACTGTTTCATTTTCTGCTCTTTGGTTTCTTTATGGACCCTCGGATACCATTTGCTTAGTCCCTTGTCCATCCGGGGTCTATCTCTTTCTAGAGCCTCAATTTCCCATTCTTCTAGAGCTTCGTACTGGGTCAATCTTGGTCTGGGATGTAATTCGTTCATGCGGGTCCTCAAGTTAAACAGGATCCTGCCATTAAATGTACCATCAGTAGGGAATGCTAGGACTCCATCATCTGCAGTATACTTTGCCCAGTTCTCTAACCATACACAGGTATGATACCCTTTATCAAACATCATGAAGGAGGCAGGAGTATTTGGTGGAGGAATGAGCACACCCTCCCTCGTTCTAATAGCCTTGTCCGTTTAAAAAAAATTCTTTATTTTATCGGAAAAGGACAATTTTCTTTTTACTCCGTACATTATGCGCGGTCTACCTCGTAGAATCTGATCCTTATGAAATCCTAGGTACTGTGGATTAGGTATAAACTCTGGATACCACATACACCTTTCCAGACTAGCTTCTAACTCGGCTTGATTAATTTTGTTTACCTTTGTGCTTCCAATGCTAGCGCGACTTTTATTTCGCGGCAGCCAATCAACACAGTAATTACAAAAAGCCCTTGTCCAATGGGTGCGCGGCCTTTTCGCGAGACGAGGTCTCACGCTCCAGCACTCACCCCTCCCTTACAATTTCAGCTTCACTACACACCCACTGTCTTGACCAATACCAGCGCGGCACGGAGTGACGTCAGAGCAGTCTTTCGACCGACTCCCTCCTTTACAAGGTAACGGAAACTTTTCCTAAAGTGCGAGTGCAAATTTTAGCTTACAACACACAACGTTTGCCACTGTGTCGGAGTGTTCTAAACAGATAGAAAAATTGTCTTTCACTACAAGTAAACCACTTCTGTCTACTTTTCATTCACCCTGGATAGACTTCTCTGCCTAACCTCTCACACGAGTAATATAGAACCTGTTATTCCCCTGACTCATCCACTTCTTTCTGGGATATATACTAAGTCAGGCTTTCACCAGCGGACTATTTTACTTACCATTCAAGCCTCGGAGACCCTACTACTCCTTCCGTATGTGACCCTTACTAGGTGATATCGCAATGGAAGTTTTATAAAAAAGGACTCGTGGCTATCATTTATTCAGATGCAAAAAGATCCTAATTAGTGCTTCCAGGTATTCCTAACCCTGCACTAATAACTCATAACAAGTGACCTTGACAGCCAACCGGATTCTGCTCACCGTCAGCTATATACTTCCCCGGGGATTCGGACTACACTGAACACTTACAAACAATTTTGATTAATATCACATATAACACTTATAGCAGCAATGCAAAAAAAATCATTTACATATACATATAAATCCTTCAAACGATTGCGCAATATTTGAATCAATATAATCAATAGAACAGTATAGAAATATCAGCAGCACATTTTATTTTCACGGTTTGTTTATCAACTATCCTATCTACCTATCTTAACTAGTCCTAACCATAGCTCTGCTACCAGAAAATTACTGATAGAGCGCGCAGGTCACCCGGGTCACCGAATTGACCAATTTTTCCACGCACTGGGCCCTGGCGTGCATACTCTGACTTAGTTTGCGTGAACCGGGTGATTTTTACACGCCACTATGAGTAATTCGGGGGGTGACTCTTACACCACTTACTATTCATGTACCTGACTTACCACAGGCACATTACTCCTGACGGATCAGGAGCTAGCAGTGGACAGGTGACAGGATTCCTTAAAAGGGAGTAGAACTCAAATACACTTTAGTACATTTATCCACACTTTATGCTGTAAAATGACCACAGACACCTGATGAGTTTTAAAGGTTTATCAAGAAATTTCAGAATGAATATGCCAAGACGATAGGCCAGATACAAAGTAACACATCAATCGTTAAAACTAATACCACAATGTAACTATGGATTTGGGCAAGTACTATTAAGGTAAGTGAGAACACTACAGGGTACGAGAAGTAGGAACAGAGCTATTCAACATAAGTTTAAGCTAGGGCAGGGGACATGACCTGGACCTAAAATTGTGTACTTAAACTAGGCTAGCTATGCTATTCTTACTAAGTTCACTGCAACCATGCTAAAGGGAAGGGAAAAATGGAACACACTAATTTAATACGACACTTTTAATAATATCCTACAGGTAGGGAGAGAAATGGAACATTTCTAATAAACCATTGTATATAATTTGCATTCAAAGGTGATAGAGCAATATCACAGGCAAGTGTGCTTTATTTAAGAAAAGGAGAGAGATATAGGAAGACGTAAACCCACAGATTAATAATTACCTAGATAGGAACGAGGACTAACCCTGGCCACGGGTCAGTTTGGAAAGACGGGGACAAGGACCCTCAAGGAATGGAATACCAGAATGCGAGCAGGTACAGCTCACGGACAGCCAGGGCAGGATACCCCTCAGGAATTTGGGTCAGGACTGGGCTCACCAAGGTACGACCAACACCCACAGCTTCGGATGCAACGCCTGCGTTACCCCTTTCTGCAAGTAATCCGCCAGTAACCCCGATTGGGTTTTCGAATTTCCCCAGCAAAGTGCTTCGCCAGTACTTAGGACTATTTCCACCCCTAGGAGTTTGTGGAAAGTATGGACAGAGTGCTCAGCAGCACTCTAGATTGATCACCTATAGAGTTCGTAGGGTCAGTGACAGGTCAGCTACTCGGACAAGTCGGACAATTTCTCTAAGCTACACTAGGCCAGTTATACGGTTTGGGGACCCTTAGACCACCCACAAATGTTGCAAGTGACAGTTTCCCACATTATGATTGGTCAGGAGAGGGGATTTAGTCATTGTCACCTCCTAGAATTCAGTGTTCCCATCATTATTATGCAATTTTGCGTACCCGCCCCTTGGGTTCATGTTCCCAGGCATAGGAATATAGAAGACAATGAGAGAGAGCATGTTACAGATACATTGTTGCACAGTCAAGGAAAATGCTGTGTCTTCGAGGTGGGTTCTCAGGCGCATCGAGCTTCAGGAGCCAGCTGGCTGGTTTTAGCTTCTGCGCAGTGGGGTTTCTCCCATGTCACGTGACAGGGTTCAGAAGAGCTTCAAGTATGGTGCAGCTCCCGTTTTCCCCGGCCCCCAGATACACGGTACATGAAAAGTAAGCGAAAACAAATTAGAATCATACGTAAAAATGATCATACTGTATACCGTTATAGACTTTACTACACCCCTTACTTTATAATATCTATAGCATTAAAGTTTAGTGCAAAAAGACAGATAGGCAGAAGCAGCAGTGGCAAGCAGAGAGCGTGGTGAGAGACAAGCGGCCATGTTTGCAACAGTGCGCATGAGCAACAAAATCCCTCCAGAATGCGAGTGCGTCACATCACGTGAATATGACCGACGCATGCGCAGACTGGATTTCTGCAAAGCAGCCTTTTTCGTAGTGCAAGCATTGTTAGGATGAAAAGACACACAGGCAAGCCTCCTGGGGACACCCGCGTGTTGGGGAAAACGCTAAATAAATGACGGACATGTTGAATTAATATGATTACAAGTTAGGCGAGGTTCTTGAATCCGAGCAAGTCGCTTTACGTGCGAATCCTTGCTCCATCAATGGTACATGCTTGACCAAAATGCACCTATGACTCACCATTATGAAAAGAAGTTGCGGATTAGGTGGCTCCGGATATCATCTTCAACCTCCTTGTCACTGGCATCCTGGGCAAGGCCTACATCCTCAACGGGCGGATGTTCCAGCTCATCAGGATCTAGGATGAGTGGCACGGCCTTCTCCACTGCCATGTTGTGTAGCATGCAGCACACCATGAAGATGTTACACACCTTGAGTGGGGTGTATTGGAGGGCTCCGCCTGTATTGTCGAGGCACCTGAACCGGCTCTTCTGGAGTTCAAATGTTCGCTCTATCACCCGCCTGGTCTGCCCATGAGCATTGTTGTACCGCTGGTCTGCAGCTGTCCTGGGGTTGCGTAGCGGAGTCATGAGCCACAGCACGTTTGGATATCCTGCGTCTCCTGCAAATTGACGTATTGGAAATGAGTGTGTAATATGATGCAGTTTACGAAGTAATGACATACAGACATACATGGTTAACAGAGTTTACCCACCAACAAGACAGGCCCGATGGTTGTGCAGCTGCAGCATCATCTGTGGTACCCTGCTACGCCTCATGATGTATGCATCGTGGCACTATATTGGAAAACGTGCACAAACATGTGAGATCAGCATGTTGGCAACACACACCACCAGGGCATGTATAGAGTGGTAATGTTTCCTGTTGCAGTACGCTTGCTCCTGAGCCTGTGGTGGCACCAGAGTAACAGGTGTTCCATCAATCGCACCAATTACATGTGACATGCGTCCCAGGGCATAGAATTCCCCCTTGACAGCTATCAACTGTTCAGGAGTAGGGAATCCTATGAATTCATCTATGTGCAGCAACATAGGAGCCAATACATCACTGAAAACCCGGCTAAACATGGTTTGGGACATCCCCCCCACATCACCTATGGTAAAGTGGAACGTACCTGTGGAAAATAAATGTAGGGCTGCCATCACCTTTACCTTGGGTGTCAGCGCAGTTGGATACATGTTTCATGGTTGGAGATGTGGTTCCAGCCTGTTCATCAGGTCCTGGATCAACTGTTGTGTGCAGCGGTAACGCCGTATGCAATCACGTTCCCTCATGGCATCCAAGTCTGGCAACGGCCTTGGCAGAGGGGGTGCCCTGCACAACATATTTAGGAAAAAATGTGTACAACTGTCAGACAAAGACAATTACAATGTACATGGCACAAGCAACACTGCTTCAACAAATCTAATACATTTTGAGTCTGGCGTGGGCTACACATTGAGGAAACATGTGCCAGCTGGCTGCCACTCTAACTAATAGACCTGTTGTCTGTGGAATGGATATGACATGCATACAAATGATCTGCTGGGCTGGGCTGGTCTGAGTGAGCAGGACAATGTATCACGTCAGTGACACATGTCACGTGAACTGCATTAGGAGGTTGTCTGCACATCCAGACAGCTGACAGCAATGCACACACCCACATCACATGTGCCATAATTTGCACAGATCTGACATATTGTGATTGAGGTGTGTTTTTTCTAAAACTACTACATGGACATCATCAGACTGCAGAAATGTATGATTTGGGACAAATGGTCTATGATGCCATCACACATATGAGCGGTTCATTTGCACAAGTGGCATGGTGTGCGTACATGTGAAACTCTGTCATCACGGCAAAGACCCATCATAGATGCTCCTACAGCAGATATACTTAACAGTATGAACAAGTAAATTACTTACCTTCGGTAACTAAATATCTGTAAGAAACAGTAGTTAGTATTAGATTCCTTACCTTGGAATAGATACCCCAGCAATACCAACCCCGGTGGTGGGTCTGCAAACCAATAATCACACCAGAAAGTCCTGGAGGACGGAACGGCCAAAGAAGACATCCCTCCGGACTTGGCTGTCCAGGCAGTAGTGTCTTGCAAATGTGTGCAGCGAGGCCCACGTAGCTGCCTGACAAATGTCCTGCAAGGGGTCTCCTCGACCCAGGCCAGTAGAAGCCGCCGTGGCCCGAGTGGAATGGGCCCTCAGCCCAACAGGAGGCTCCTTCTTCGGCAAGGGGTAACAAGCCTTCATACACAAGACGACCCACCGAGAGATGGTCCGCTTGTGTACCGGCCTTCCCTTTTTAGCACCCACGTAACCAACAAAGAGTTGGTCATCCATCCGGAACTGGCGTGTGCAATCCAGATAGAATGAGAGCGCACGTTTTGGGTCCATACGGTGTAGCCGCTCTTCCTCCTTTGAGGGATTTCGAGGCGGAAAGAAGGTGGGCAAGGTGATAGACTGCCCAATGTGGAAGGCCGTAACAACCTTGGGCAGGAAAAAGGGTATTGTCCGCAACACAACCTTGTCCAGATGGACAGAAAGGTAAGGAGGTTTTGAAGAAAGAGCCTGGAGCTCACTCACTCTCCTGGCAGAGGTGATGGCTACCAGGAAAGCAGACTTCTGAGTAAGAAGGCGGAGAGGACAGTTGTGATGTGGCTCAAAGGGAGCACACATCAGATATGTAAGAACCAGGTTCAAGTCCCACTGAGGCATCACAAACGGAACAGGTGGAAACAGGTGTGTGATGCCTTTCAGAAAACGAGTTACAATAGGGGACTTGAACAAAGAAGGTTGATCAGGCAGCCTTAGAAAGGCTGAAAGGGCAGAAAGGTAGCCCTTGATAGTGCCCAGAGCAGAGCCCTGCTGGGCATGAGAAAGAAGGAAGAGAAGAATTTCAGAAAGAGGGGCAGAAAGAGGGTCCACAGCCTTCGATGTGCACCATGCCACAAATCTGTTCCACCTGCAGGCGTATACCGACTTTGTGGAGGGACGCCTGGCTGCAAGAATGATATTACAGACTTCAGGAGGCAAGTCAAATGGCCTCAACTGTCGCCGCTCAATCTCCAAGCATGGAGGTGGAGACTGGACAGGTTCGGGTGGCGGACCGTCCCCTGCTGCTGCGACAGAAGGTCCTCCAGAAGAGGCAGATGAACCGGGGGATCGACTGACATACTGAGTAGCTCGGGATACCAGTACCTTCGTGCCCTGTCCGGAGCCACAAGGATGACTTGGGCCCGGTTGCGTTTGATCTTCCTTAGCACTCTGGGCAGAAGTGGTATAGGCGGAAAGGCGTACAATAGACCGCAACTCCACTTGCAACGAAAAGCGTCTCCGAGGGAGTGCCGCCTTTGAAATTGCAATGCGCAGAACTGATGACATTGCGCATTCTCTTCTGTGGTGAATGGATCTAACCAAGGCTCTCCCCACTGCATTAAGAGACCTTGCGCCACGTCCGAGTTCAGACGCCATTTGTGATCCATCATGCACCGGCGGATGAGTTCGACCGCCCTGGCGTTCTGAGTACCTTCCAGGTGTTGAACCACCAGGGTCACGCCCTGATGATCCAGCCACTGCCAGAGGCACAGAGCCTCCGGGCATAGGGTCCACGACCACACCCCGCCCTGTTTGTTGCAGTACCACTTGGCGGTGGTGTTGTCCGTGAACACCTGCACTACACTCCCCCTGAGAGAGGGGAGGAATGCCTTCAGTGCTGGACGAATCGCCCGCAGCTCCAAAAGGGTGATATGGAGCCGGGACTCCGCCGGAGACCAGAGGCCTCTAATCTCCGCCTCTTCTATGTGGCATTCCCAGCCCTGGAGGGATGCGTCCGTCACAACCACGTGCTCCGGTTGGGGAAGGGAGAGGCATCTGCCGCTGACCCAATCGCGGTCCGTGAGCCACCACTGCAGCTGTCTCGCAGTGCCCTCGGAGAGCAGAACATGGTCGAACAGGTTGCCCTGATGCTGGGCCCACTGAAACCTCAGGTCCCACTGCAGAGCCCGCATCCGCCACCTGGCGTGATGCACCAGAAGGATGCAGGAGGCCATCAGCCCCAGAAGCCGCAGCGTCAACCTGACTGAGACCCGGGATGAAGGCTGAAAGAGTGGAATCAGAGGCAGAATATCCCAGACCCGCTGTTCGGGTGGATAAACCCGAAACAGCGCAGAGTCGAGAAGCGCTCCGATGAAGAGGAGCCTCTGAGAGGGGCACAGGTGTGACTTCGGCACATTGATGCTAAACCCCAGCTGGTGCAAGAGGTCTGCTGTTGTCTGGAGGTGGCTGAATACGGTCTGGGGCAAGCCCGCCTTCAACAACCAGTCGTCGAGGTAGGGGAAGACTGAAACCCCTAACCTGCGCAGATGAGCTGCCACCACCGCCATCACCTTCGTGAACACCTGTGCGGCGCTGGTAAGGCCAAGGGGAGCACGGTAAACTGAAAGTGCTCGTGGCCTATCGTGAACCGCAGGTAGCGCCGGTGGGCCGGCAGGACAGGGATGTGGAAATAAGCGTCCTGCAAGTCCAATACTACCATCCAGTCTCCTGGGTCCAGGGCAGCTAGGACCTGAACCAGTGTCAGCATTTTGAACTTCTCCTTCCGGAGGAAGCTATTGACGTTCCTTAGGTCCAAGGTAGGGCGTAGGCCCCCATTGGCCGTCTTGGGTACCAGAAAGTAGTGGGAGTAGCAACCACACCCTACTTCTGGCCCAGGAACGCGCACAATGGCCCCCTTGGCCAAGAGGGCTGTAACCTCCGCCTGCAGAAGTTGCAAATGATCCCCGATACGTGGTGGTATTGCAGTGGCATGGCTTGAGGGGTCGCCTCAAAGGGGAGGGAGTAGCCCCTTAGGACGATTTGCAGCACCCACCTGTCCAATGTGACAGTGCGCCAGTGGTGGAGGTGATGGTGAACCCTGCCCCCCACTGGCGTCACATGGGCCTGAAAGCACGGACTAGGAGGGTTTGGAGGCAGATGCTGCGGGGGAAGATGTGGACTGACCTCGCCGTTACCACGGCAGCCACCGCGTTGGATGTTAGTCTGCGGTACGTGGCTGGCAGCACGTGTGGGGGCGAGCCCTTCCTTGGCCACGAAATGAGCAAAAGGTACCAGTTTGCTGGCGTGGGCCGAGAGGCCCATGGACCTGGCCGTAGCCCTGGAGTCCTTAAAGCGCTCAAGCGCATGGTCTGCCTTGTTGCCAAAAAAGGCGACGGCCATCAAACGGCATGTCCATGAGTGTATTCTGGACATCGGCTGAAAGGTTGGCGGACCTCAACCAGGCGTGGCAACGAATCGCCACCATCGTTGCCATCGCTCTGCCCAGTAAGTCGGTGGTATCCAGCCCACACCGGATCAAATACCGTGCCGCATCTCGGCCTTCCACAAGGGCTTGGCCGAGTTTGACCCGTACCTCCAACGGGCACTCGGCAGCAGTTCCGCGACCGTGTCCCACAGAGAGCATGTTTACCGGACCAAGAGGCATGCGATGTTGGAAGACCGCAGTCCCAGACTCAGGGAGGAGAATACCTTCTTGCCGTACTGCTCATACCTCTTGGATTCCATGTCCGGCAGAGCCGACGGGAATGCGGTCTGGGAATTGGAGGCCTGGATGACCAGGCTCTCAGGGGAGGGGTGGGTGGACAGGAAACATGGGTCGGCCGGGGCCGGGCGGTGGCGTCTGGCCATGTTCCTATCTACAGCCAAACCTGTAGCGGGCCTGGACCTAGTGCCCAAAATGACGTCAGTCAATGCCTCATTAAACGACAGCAGAGGCTCAGCCGAGCTTGACTGCGGTTTAAGGACCTCAGTGAGGAGGTTGGTCTTCACGGCCGCGACAGGGAGCTCAAGGGCAAAGGCTTTGGCCGCCCGCGTTAACACCACACTGTAGGTTGCCCCCTCTTCCGAAGCCACGGTAGGAGTTGAGACAAAACCAGTGTCTGGCGAGGTGTCAAGACCACTTGCATCCCCCAGTCCACCTGTCCAGACCTCTTGGGACTGATACGCACATGTCAGAGGGTCTTCAGACCCCTCCCAATACTCCTCATCACCCATTCCCTGATAATCAGGGATGTCAAAAGATGGGCCCGGCTCGTTGAAGTTAAACTCCCCAAGAAGCGTCAAAAGCGGCGCCCAGCGGCGCCGTTCCGACACCGGAGCCGGATCGAGTGAGGTAGCCGGGACGGCGCCATCCTCGGGCGGCGCAGGGGGTGACACCTGGGAGACCGGTGCCAGTGAGGTTGTGAGGTCAACCAGCCACAACCAGGATCCAGAAGCGGATCCAGTGGGGCCCTGCAGCGCCGGGCCCGAAGGCGGCGGCGGCGTAAGAGCCAAAGCACCCGACGGCGTCGGGGCCGAAGCACCCGACCCCATAGGGCCCCCAGACGGGTCCGCTGAGCCCGAAGCCGCCGCGGAGCCCGTCGGAGGAGCGAGGGACCTCATGGCCATGAGGAAGCGCTCTAACTCCTCTGGCGTCGCGTGCTGCCCAGGGACCGGAAGGTGTGGGGCAGGCCGCGACGCCTGCGACTCCGACGGAGCCGGGTGGGCGGTTTCACCCGAACCCCCGGCCGTGTTGCGCGAGCTTCGGGGGGAGTTGGAAGAGCGATGACGTCTCTTTGACTTCTTGTGCTTACCTGACGACTTGGACCCGGAGGAGTGATGTTGACTCCCGGAGCTCTGATGGCTCCGACCCCGCGCACGGTCCCTCGACCTCTGTCTGAACCGGGACCTCTTGCGGCGCGGGGCCGACTGCTGTAGTTTGAGCCGCTTGCGGGACCGCTCCCGCCTAGCTTTAGAAGTCAGGGCCCGGCAGTTGGAGCAGGTCCTGTCGGCGTGGTCGACGTCGAGACAGTGGAGACACCGACGGTGAGGGTCGGTGACCGACATCAGTCGGTCACAATTCTCACAAGGCTTGAAACCAGACATCCCTAATGGCACCGTCCCGAGTCAAAGACTCAAGAAAAATGATCAAAAGGGATCGTACAAAGTTTAGTTACAAAATGACTAAGGTACCACTTATTCTGGATCTGCGTTGCTGGCGTGGAAAAAGAAGAATTGACGTCAGCACGCGGAGGCGGCGTCTAAGTACTCCCACGGGGCCTAAGCTTGCTGGGGGCATACGAATCAGCCCTCACCTGAGGATTACAATGGACACCCTGCACTTCCATCCCGCTCTCCCCCGCCGCCGCTCCTGACATCGCGGCCGCCGAGAGGGGGGAGCGCTGATAGAACCACATTACCCAGCGTCCCCTGCAGGCACACGGGGACGCCCACAGCCGTGACAGATTGACGCGCCCTGAGGCGCATAAGACCAAGCCGCGTTCTTGGCAGAGCGGGGGCCTTAGCTTGCTGGGGGGCATACGAATCAGCCCTCACCTGAGGATTACAACACACACCCTGCACTTCTGTCCCGCTCTCCCCCGCCGCCGCTCCTGACATCGCGGCCGCCGAGAGGGGGGAGCGCTGATAGAACCACATTGTCCAGCATCCCCTGCAGGCACACGGGGACGCCCACAGTCGCGACAGACTGACGCGCCCGGAGGCGCATAAGAGCGAGCAGCGTTCTTGGCAGAGCGGGGGCCTAAGCTTGCTGGGGGGCATACAAATCAGCCCCCACCTGAGGATTACAACGGACACCCTGCACTTCTGTCCTGCTCTCCCCCGCCGCCGCTCCTGACATCGCGGCCGCCGAGAGGGGGGAGCGCTGATAGAACCACATTGCCCAGCGTCCCCTGCAGGCACACGGGGACCCCAACAGCCGCAACAGACTGACGCGCTCGGAGGCGCATAAGAGCGAGCAGCGTTACCCGCATCGCGGGACGCGCGCGGGCGGTGCCGGGCTGAGCCCGGGCAGAGGGCGGGCCGTCTGTGGCCGTCCGGGGCAGGCCGAGGCAGGGCAGGCCATATCCCTAACATTGACAACTCTACATCCACGGTAGGACTGTTCCATATTTAAGGATTGAGTGCAGGTCTATGCTTAAATAGTTGATCTGGCCGATATCGGATAAAATTTGCCCACTGCCAACAAAAGCTTATTGACTACAGGTGTACCAATATATTAACCAGTGCCATGGGGAAACGAAAATCAATGGAGGCTGGGGGAGGGGATGGCAAACCCCCCAAAAAAAGGAAGGGAAAGAAATCTAGAAAAACGGTCAGCCATGCATCCGAAGATGTTATGGAGCAAATTAATTCTTGTCGACAAGTGTAGGGAGATCCTCGATTCTGATCAGGGTCAGTGTAGCGGGGAGGTCACAAGTGAGAAGGGGGGAGATACAAAAGAATGACAAGAAGTCACCAATACTTTACCTATAATACCAGCTATGTTCAGGGCCAAAAGAAAAACTAAAATAATGGCCGATAATGACATAGAAAATAGGGACTGTTTGATCATACAAAACAACAACCAGGACCATGCAGCCGAGTATAAACTGAAACACACAACTAGTGACATTTTACCAACGGCTGCTGTTCCATTGATACCATGTCATAATAGGTTTACAGTTCTGGCTGATATTCATAATGAGCCCTCTGTTCATCATCTATTGTCGTTAGAAATAGATACTACCTCAGCTGAAGGCAAGTTAGCCAATTTGGATGCTGCCTTTAACCCCAAAGCCATTCATTGGCTGCGACATGTGAGAGGTTGTCATTCATTGATAACGGAAGATATTTTGCTGACAAAACGGATTAGCGTGTCAAATTATAAATATGACTCCATAGAGCTCACAATGAAGCATGCCTCTCTTGCTGAAAACCTCTTTGCCCTAGAATTCAGGACTAGTGCCCCTGCACAATCTAAGATCCAGCTACGAAAATCTTGTCCCCAGCTCCAAGAGCAGTTTTCTCAAGTTATGGGTGGAGTTTACGAGAGAAACTGCTCAGGACTGGAGAGCAATGATTGACATCAAACATACCCAATTGAAGGGATTGGGGTCATTGAGGAGATCGTGAATGATATAGAAATACCAGGGACCCCAGAAACGGGGGATACCACAGACCTGAGTGCTGATTATCCTCCGAAACTTGACATAGAGCCAGGTGTAAGCTGTGGGGATATTTTTGCGACTGGCCCAAAGGGAAGATCTGTTGATGTAAGAGAGCTGGGTTCGCCTGCTACCCCAGTTGTACCTTGTCTTAACGGAATATCGGAAGACATAGGGGGAGATAATGGCACGTTATCCTCCTGGAATATAGCGGGGTTAGGCCCCAAGCAAGATTCTCAGGAATGGAGAAGTTTTGTAAATACTTATGATGTGTGTATCTTCCAGGAGACCTGGCTCTGTGAGCCATGTTTTAATGAAGGCTTCCTGAATTATCACATCCCAGCAATAAAAGGTGTTAAGGGGCGACCAATGGGTGGCCTTACTATTTGGGTATGCCAATGTCTAGCGCTTACTATTAAAGTAATTGACACTAGAAGCAGAGACATTCAACTTATTAGAATCGACTTAGGTTCTCAGGGCTGCCTTGACATTTATAATGTTTTTGCCAGGGGTAACAGGGGAGGAAGGTCAGAAGTTTGTGCGGCTTTGGGTTCCCTCCTCGAAACCCACTCGCTGGACAGCAGTGTTGTGATAGCGGGTGATTTAAATAGAACTTTTGAACCCCTGGCTATCCAAGATGACTGGGCTGGAGATGAGGAGGATAGGCAATGGGGCGTCCCTAAATTACATCTGAAACCTGTCACTCGTTAGTCTGAGGATATCATCTCCCTAAATGCAATATGCTACGAAAGTAGCTTGAGGGCATTAAACGGAAGGACCTTGAGTGATAAGTCAGGGGCAAACACCTTTGATAACGGGAGACACAGTAGCCGAATAGACTACGTTTTATGTAGTTTAAAGCTCTGGGGACAAGTGATCGATATGGAGGTAAAAACTAGAATAGAAAGCGATCACAATCCGTTATGTGTCAAACATAAATGGTGGGTTCCAAACAGCGGTGGGTATGACACATGAGGTAGTTAATGCCCCTTTGACTGTCCCAACCAACGACATGCGCAGGCTGAAATGGGTACACGTTAAGGCTAACCAGCAAACTATAAATAGCATTAATACTCAGGTTGATGAAGCGGTAAAACTTCTTGAACAAGCAAACCTAAATGATTTAGGCAGTGATAAAGCAACCAGAATTCATGAGAACCTCTTCATAGCTATTAGGGATTATTTCCAGAAACCTGCAAAGGAAGCAAAAATAAGAAATGCCAAACTGGCGAAGTGGTACACCGCTGAGTGTAGGCAGACTAGAGTAGCTTTAGGAGCCGCAATCAGGGGGAGGGATATGGTGTCTATTCGCCTTGCCAGAACTGCGTATAGAAAATGCATAACCAATGCGAAGAAACTGTGGGACGAGCTGCATTGGCAAGAGCTAAAGGAGGCCAGTGATAAAAAAGACTCTAGGCTATTCTGGAACATTGTTAAATGGGGCAAGGGGGGTTCACCAGAGCCTCCAGACAATAATGTATCCCAGGAGGACTGGATTAACTATTTCAAGCCTCAGTATGTAGATACTCAGCCCAATAATCTGATGACTGACTACAGGCCTTCTTTTTATAAAGACAATTTATTCTGCAACAGTGAAGTTATGATGGCCTTGAGCACAGTTTCTAATGGCAGAGCCCCGGGACTAGATGGGGTGCCGGCGGATCTTTTCATCAATGACAAGGAGCGCTGGTGCAAATACATCCTTCTCCTACTGAATGCGGTTGCCTAGGGTGCTAATATACCGGCGTCATGGCAATGTGCAGTTATAATTCCTATCTACAAGAAAGGAGACAAATCACAACCAGGAAACTATAGGCCCATAAGCCTAATTGACACCATCCAAAAGGTAATAGGTAGGGTGGTTGTTAATAGACTTTTGGATTGGGCCGGAGAGAACAATGCCTTGTCGCCATTTCAAGCGGGCTTCCGAAAATCTATTAGCACGTTGGATCAGGTCTTCCGCTTTACCCTTCTACATTGGAAAACCGTGCTACTGAGGAAGGGTAGCCTGTATGCAACTTTTGTAGATTTACGAGCTGCCTTCGACCTCGTCCCAAGGCCTAAACTGTGGCACGTGTTGAAGAACCTGGGCCTTCCAGAAGAACCTTTAACAATGCTAATGAGGCTCCATGAGGCAAATTTTGCAAGGATCCAGTGGGGAGGGCATGGTATGGTCACCCCTGATTTCCCTGTGGAGCGTGGGGTATGCCAAGGATGCTCAATGGCCCCCACGTTGTTCACACTGTATATCAATGGAGTTGTTTCCCGCATGTTGGCTGAAAATGTGGACGCCCCGTCACTGGCTAGTACCAAGATACCGATTTTAATGTTCGCCGACGACACTCTGATTTTATCCAAGACCCCGAGTGGTCTACAACGTGCCTTAACAATTTTTGATCAATTTTGTAAAGACCATGGACTAGAAATTAATGTGTCTAAAACAAAGTCAATGGTTTTTAATTCATTTCGAGGCCGTAGATCTCATATTGTTATGAATGACTGCCCATTAGAGACTGTTAATGCTTTTACATATTTGGGAATTCATATATCAAATGACCTAAGATGGACCAAACACATAGACACTGCAACTATAAGACACAGGCAAATAGCTGGTGCACTTGGTTCTGAGCACAGAAAATCCTTAACAAAACCAGTAAAACCTGTGCTCCAGGTCTATGAGGCCAAAGCCCTAGGATCATCACTTTATGGGGCGGAGCTGTGGGCTACGAGAACCTAGGGAAATTAGAAACTTCGGAAAATAGGTTCTTTCGACTTATTACTAGCCTTCCCAAGGGCACCCCTCTGCTGCCACTTAGGTACGATCTAGGCAGGAAGGCATTAACTGACCTAGCAAGACTGAGACCTATCATGTATTGGCGTAGACTTTGGACTACACCTGAACTCTTACACTATGCCGAGGGATTTATGGACATAATTAAGGCAGATGTGTTCCACAAAATAGGATGGCTAAAAGAACTTAGAAAAATGTTGGGTGTACTAGGCCTCCACACGTTATGGGAAAACCCAGAGGTTGCCTCTTTTCCACCAAATCTAATCTTAAAGAGATCTATTGGGAGAAGGTGGCAGAACGAACCTGGAACGAAACTAACCCGGAGACTATGGCGGGAAAATTCCTGCAAGCAAAGCTTCTCCCTACCCTCGAGTTGTACTGGGATACCATCACTAGCCAGACAGATAGGAAGTTACTTTTCCAGATTAGAGCAGGCTCTCTCCCCCTCAGATCTCTAACAGGCAGGTGGGGAGGCCCATCAAATAGTTCTTGTCCATCCTGTGGAGTGCATGATGAAACAATCGGACACTTTTTATTTGCATGCAAATCCTATGTAGAGCCCAGACGCATCTGGCTTACTCCCATGTGTAAGAACTTAGGTACGACCAGCAGTGCTGTGGCTTTAAGAATTATCTGTACTAGTTCTTCACAATTTATATTAACAGCCACTTCTAAATTCCTCGGCTGGTCATGGTCCATTAGACAAAAGTTTTTAGACAGATGAATTATGAAGAGGTCATTATCAGAGTCTTTATATTATATTTTACTTGTAAAATTTTATGTGATAATGTAATTGATGCTTTTTTATCAACTTTCTAGCCTTATTTTTAATCAATTTAAATGTTTTTAATGGCTTTTTAATGTTGTTTGTAAAGCTTTCATGAGTTTATTCTCGAATAAAGCGAATTAAAATTAAATTGAAGTACTCCCACGACGTCATCACGGCGCCCACGATGCCGACAACGGGCGCGGAGCCGCAGACGACGCCTACCGACGTCCAAGGGTACTGCTAAGCACAAATTTCTGGATCCAGTCTGACGCATGGGGATATTCTAAGGTGAGGAATCTAATACTAACCTGTTTCTTTCAGATACAAACTGCATGCACAATCTCACACATGGCACACACATGACATGGTCACACAGGGTCATGCTGGGCGTCAATTTGACATCTGTGACAGTGGGCATGTTGCTGTCATCATGTGACAGTTGCCTGTACTGAATGGTGTGCCATTCCAGTGTTGATGTGCATCACAATATGTTCAAGACGTTACTCAGGTGAGAAGTGTTGAATGTATGTCAAACACATGTGCACCATGATTAATGACATGTCTCAACAGCTCTTCACACATCAACTGTGTCAAAAGATCACATTTCCTGTGCTATTTCACTGTCTGCCACACCGAGGGCCTGCTGATGGAAGGATGCCATGCAGATGTATACATCCACATCGTCAACATGAGCCTACACCTACATCCCTGCCATGTGATTTCCTGGAGTCACTCTCCCAATGGTATTTACAACAAGGGGTGGTGAGGGACAGAGTCTCTGAATTAAGCAGAAAGCTCTCACCCAGTCAAGAGATCAGGGCTAGATCCAACACCGTTTTTTAGCTCACTGCACCATCCCAGTTTCAGAACCTGGCTGTATGCAAATTAGTCTGTTCCTGTCCCAGTGCATGATGGGAACAGGGCAAACCAAACTACAAAAGCCAATTCTTACACTGGGAAGGAAACAAGCTCCCGGGGACCGGTTTCTGGCATTACAGCCGTCTTCGGCCCGGTTTGCTTGAATCCTGATGGTGCAATGAGCAAGGGTCTCACATCTGAGAATACCCTTCCACGCTTAGGGTGGACAAAAATATTTACAACAAGGGGTGGTGAGGGACAGAGTCTCTGAATTAAGCAGAAAGCTCTCACCCAGTCAAGAGATCAGGGCTAGATCCAACACCGTTTTTTAGCTCACTGCACCATCCCAGTTTCAGAACCTGGCTGTATGCAAATTAGTCTGTTCCTGTCCCAGTGCATGATGGGAACAGGGCAAACCAAACTACAAAAGCCAATTCTTACACTGGGAAGGAAACAAGCTCCCGGGGACCGGTTTCTGGCATTACAGCCGTCTTCGGCCCGGTTTGCTTGAATCCTGATGGTGCAATGAGCAAGGGTCTCACATCTGAGAATACCCTTCCACGCTTAGGGTGGACAAAAATATTTACAACAAGGGGTGGTGAGGGACAGAGTCTCTGAATTAAGCAGAAAGCTCTCACCCAGTCAAGAGATCAGGGCTAGATCCAACACCGTTTTTTAGCTCACTGCACCATCCCAGTTTCAGAACCTGGCTGTATGCAAATTAGTCTGTTCCTGTCCCAGTGCATGATGGGAACAGGGCAAACCAAACTACAAAAGCCAATTCTTACACTGGGAAGGAAACAAGCTCCCGGGGACCGGTTTCTGGCATTACAGCCGTCTTCGGCCCGGTTTGCTTGAATCCTGATGGTGCAATGAGCAAGGGTCTCACATCTGAGAATACCCTTCCACGCTTAGGGTGGACAAAAATATTTACAACAAGGGGTGGTGAGGGACAGAGTCTCTGAATTAAGCAGAAAGCTCTCACCCAGTCAAGAGATCAGGGCTAGATCCAACACCGTTTTTTAGCTCACTGCACCATCCCAGTTTCAGAACCTGGCTGTATGCAAATTAGTCTGTTCCTGTCCCAGTGCATGATGGGAACAGGGCAAACCAAACTACAAAAGCCAATTCTTACACTGGGAAGGAAACAAGCTCCCGGGGACCGGTTTCTGGCATTACAGCCGGATTCAAGCAAGCCGGGCCGAAGAGGCTCAAATGCCAGAAACCGGTCCCCGGTAGCTTGTTTCCTTTCTGGTGAAGAATTGGCTTGGTAGTTTAGTCTGCCCTGTTCCCATGATGCACTGGGCCAGGGACAGACTGATTTGCATATAGCCAGGTTCTGAGCTGGGATGGGGCAGTGAGATAAATAACGGTGATGGATCAAGCCCTGATCTTTGGACTGGGTAAGAGTGGTCTGCTCAATTCAGACACTCTGTTCATCACCACCCCCTTTTCTGAATCGACTCTCCCAATGGTGCCATGAATGAGCTTATGTACGCACCTTACACATGCATTCACTTGAGCATGCCTAACGCACTGTATCCCAAGTGAACGTGCGTGTGTACGCCTCGTTTCCCTATTGCATTGTAGCCATACGCGAGCAATGCGTACCCCTAGTGAACGTGCATGTGTACGCCTCGTTTCCCTATTGCATTGTAGCCATACGCGAGCAGAGCGTACCCCAACTGAATGTGCGTGTGTACGTCGCGTTTCCCTATTGCATTGTTATTATACGCAAGCAGAGCGTACCCCAAGTGAACGTGCGTGTGTACGCCTCGTTCATTATTGCATTGTAGCCATACGCGAGCAGAGCGTACCCCAAGTGAACGTAAGTGTGTACGCCTCGTTTCTCTATTGCATTGTAGCCATACGCGAGCAGAGCGTACCCCAAGTGAACGTGCGTGTGTACGCCTCGTTTCCCTATTGCATTGTACCCATACGCGAGCAGAGCCTACCCCAAGTGAACGTGCGTGTGTACACCTCATTTCCCTATTGCATTGTAGCCATACGCGAGCAATGCGTACCCCAAGTGAACGTGCGTGTGTACGCCTCGTTTCACCATTGAATGAGTTGCATTTGCGACGGCAATCGCACCGTACTTGTGTGGGGATTCAAGAAAATATATAGGGAACATCTAGGGGAACAGTGGAATGGTTAGAATGCAGCCAGGTTGTCAAGGAAACAGAGATTTTAGAGTGTTCTACAGGTGTTCTGGAAAATTCAGTTGGGCAAAACTATACAATGTTACAAAAGTTGTTGTTGAGCTCAGCTCAGTTTCAAACCATGCAAATGTGTGTCATGGCCTTATCTGTCATGGGATTGGATGAAACATAGGATGCAAACTATTCTGGCCTATCACACAGTACTCCTTGGACTCACAGACCCTCTGCAGCACATATATAAGGCAGCATGTGGCTGTGAGAGGGCACTTGCCTGCACAACATTGGAGTGGATAACACAGCTGCTGTCTCTGTATCCTCTGGACCCTGATTAGCTGAGCATGGAGAGGGCACCTGCATTAAGTGAGGGGGAGAACAAGGCCCTGCTGGATGCCCTCCTGCCTAACTACAGCAAGCTGTATGGGAGACCAGAGGAGCTGGTGAGTGATGTCTGCACTACCTTGAACTGTGCACCTGTTGTGTGTGTGACACTACAGCCATTGTGTATGTATTGTTAAGAGATGCTCTGTTGTTTGGAGTGATTGCCGGTGTGTACAGTGTGGTCTCTCACATGCAGTTAATGATGTGGTGTAATAGTGTTTACTGCTCCTCAGCATTGTGCTAACTGTGACATTAACTGCAATGTGAATCACACTTTCTGCTGTGCCACACCTTGCATGTTCTTTTGGATGTTTTCCTGAGCTGTTGCAGTGTTCCCCACCAATGACAGATGAATGTACTCACTGTAGATGGATTTGTTCATGACCTGTGTGCTTGTTGAACAAAAGCATGCTTTGAAGTGATGTACATTGAAGAGTGTGATTGATCTTTGTCACCTGGCAAATTGTGTTGGTGATGTTTTGCAAGACTGGTGCATGACGTATACCGCAGCTATACCCATGTGATGATACAAGTATGCTGTGCCGTGTGCATGACTTGGACAGTTAGCTTGAGCCTGTGTCACATCTTTCGCAGGTGTGACATGTGCTAAGTGATGTTGTATACTGTTGACAATGACAAGCAGATGAGCTGTGCCAGGGTGTGCATGTGTGGTCTAAAGAGGGTTATTTGGTGTAGTGGGGTGTGTGACAGCATGCCACATGCTGCAGTGCACCCTGATGTAGCATATATTGCTCAGTGTTTGCCATGCTCATAGAGTGGTTTGCACCCCTTATGGCATATGTAGCCTTTCAATGGCATGTAGTGCATTTTTGTTTGCTCACAGGCCACATACACATGGACAATGATGCAAGTGTGGTCAGCATCCTATGCCCTGTTGTCATCGACTATTTGGTGCAAGTGTGTGTCTTGGGGACATGGACCAGGTGTACTGATGTTGTCTCACTTTATATTCGTGACAGGTATCTGCCTATGAGAAGGGTGACATCTGGCTGGACCTCACCAAGGCTGTCAGGAGTGAGGGGGGCCTCGCAGGAGGCTCAGTAACATCAGGAAGAGGTGGCAGGACATCCGGTGCTGGACCCGCCGCATCACCAGGGTACAGCTCAAGCTTGAAGCTCCACGCCGGCATGGCGGCACCCACCACCTCACCCCCCACATGCTCCGGGTCCTGGAAGTGGTGTTCCCAGACCTACATAGGCAGTTGCAGGAGGGACAGCAGCAAGAAGAGGGTAGGTACATGTCTGTTTGTTGTCATGTGTGTCACATGCTACCTGCAGTACTCCGAGGCATGGTAACACTCCCACAGTTGGGGTGGTGTGGTCAGACAGGCACTTTATGCATTGGCATAAGAATGGCCCAGTTTCAGCAGATGCTTGTTTAGATGCCTTGCCCTACTCCACATCTGACCAGCACTTTGGCTATTGTTTTTCACATGTACTCATAAGGTACAATGTCTTAGTATGCATATTCCTTTGCACATCATCATGTTGGAGGGAGGTCTGTGACACCTGTTGGTACCTTACATGTAGCACCACATGTGCACTGTGTCTGCCCTTCTTCATATTTTGGCACTGATCAGGAGTCTCAACATGTGTTTTCTGCATGAGTCAGCCTCAGTGGCCTTTGTCCATGGTAAACTTTCTAATTGTCATGTGTTAGCTACAGGTGCACACTGTACATGTAAACTAATTTTGGCTTGTGCATACTCACACTGGGCAGTGCGTGTGTGCATATTCTCAAAATATGTTGCATGTTGTTTGTAAATCATATTGATGGTCAGCCACACAATGTGACTTTGGGTGTAGACAGCTGTGATGCCAGTGTGAGGTGATGTAACACTTGGTTCAGGTCCCAGGATGGCATCACATGGCAGTTCGGGCAGGACTTTTCCCATGTGGCACAGGGTCACAGCAATTCAAAGATGACCAGGTCTGGATTTGGGTGGCAGGGTGGGCAAATGAACAGTGATTCATCATCAGCTATCCTGTTGTCAGGCAGTGGCTAATCATTGTGTCTCTCATACAAGTTGTTGCCTTGCCTGTTACTTGTATCCTACTATACATTGAGCGTTGTGTCTCTTCTAATTGCCCAAGACTAGGCTTAGCATTGTGCAGAGTTCAGTGGCATGTGACTCATGATGCATGCCATGTTTAGAAATGTGCCCAAAGGATTTGTAGCTGATATGTCTGATGTGTACAGGGGACTGATATGTTTTTCTTATTCTCCTTGCCAACACCATCATCACCACAATCTGGAGGAGATGCAGGCCGGACCAGACAGAGGGACCCAGTGACAGTGCCACCTGCTTTGAGGAGTCAGATGGAGGCAGTGCCACGGAGGGTGAGGAGAGTCAGCGTGCCGGACCCCATGAGCACGACACCTCCTACCATGCGGACGGCTCGGAATCAGACTCTCCGGAGTAGGGGGAATATGCAGCTATGCCATCTTCTACATCTTTGGCTGTCCCCTCCTCCTCCAGTACCATCTCCACCCTCCCAGTTGTTAGGGTCCCTAGGGTCCGTGCTAGCCCCCGTGTCTCCTTTGTTCCCCTGCCCCTGTGTCCCCTGCTGCCTTCAGTGCTGAGTCTGTGGACCTACTCCGGCAGATTGTAGTAGGTCAGACATCCATGTTGACTGTCCTCCATGGACATACACAAATCATGACACAGTTGTTGTCATTCATGGAGGGCATGTCATCTGTCATGTCTGATCTACGTCGGAGTGTGGCTGCCATAGAGTCCTCACTGACGGCAGCACTGTCCACCCAGCAGCATCTGCCCCCCCCTCCTTCAGACCCATCCACCTCAGCCTCTCCCATACCTTTCCAACGTACACGCAGATGCCACAGGTCAGACACCACAACAGACACACCCAGCACACCCACACGGCAGACAAAGCGCAAATCTCCACGCACCCAATCTCAAGGGGATGTAGGCACACCCACAGGGAGAGGGGACAGACGTCACACACGCATCCACAGACCCACGACAACAGACTCACAGCCCTCTACCTCCACCCCCAATGTCTCCCCGGGTTCAGGTGGTAGTTTTTCAGAACTGGCTGAAGTGTGCAGCCAAGTATATCTAGCCACATTCTGCGAGGCACCGGCCAGTGTGGAGGAATCCACACCACCTGCACCCACTGCACCTGTCCTTCCCTCTCCTGTCCCTGCGGTGCCGGAGGATTCCCCAGATGATGCCCCCACTGTTTCCACAGACGATTGAACTCTATGTGCAGGCAAGTTTGGGTGTGACAACATCCAGGATGCCACAACCTTTTTTCTAAGTTATTTGGACTGGCCATTGGCCTTCTGTGAGCATGGAGTCATATTTACGTTTTATCTTTTGATGCGGCTGAATAAAGCTTTTGATTTTTGGTTCTGTACTTTTGGTTTTCTGATAGTGGCTTTGACTGCTGTGTGCCTGGGAGCTGGTGTGATGTTCAGATTTGGGTATGGTAACATGTGTCTATTTCCTGATGGTAATGAGGTTAACAATGGTATGTTTCTACTTTAACTGCTGGGCACTGCTGGGACTCATATCTACACACACCGTATGCTGGTGCGCAATGCTGGGGGTCTTAGCCACACACACCCTATGCTGCTGGGCACTGCTGGGGGTCTTAGCCACACACACCCTATGCTGCTGGGCACTGCTGGGGGTCTTAGCCACACACACACTCTACTGCTGGACACTGCTGGGGGTCTTAGCCACACACACCCTATGCTGCTGGGCACTGCTGGGGGTCTTAGTCACACACACCCTATGCTGCTGGGCACTGCTGGGTACTGCTGGGGGTCTTACCCACACACTCCCTATGCTGCTGGGCACTGCTGGGGGTCTTAGTCACACACACCCTATGCTGCTGGGCACTGCTGGGGGTCTTAGCCACACACACCCTATGCTGGTGGGCACTGCTGGGGGTCTTAGCCACACACACCCAATGCTGCTGGGCACTGCTGGGGGTCTTAGCCACACGCACCCTATGCTGCTGGGCACTGCTGGGCACTGCTGGGGGTCTTAGCCACACACATCCTATGCTGCTGGGCACTGCTGGGGTTCTTAGTCACACACACCCTATGCTGCTGGGCACAGCTGGGGGTCTTAGCCACACACACCCAATGCTGCTGGGCACTGCTGGGGGTCTTAGCCACACACACTCTAATGCTGGGCACTGTGGGGCACTGCTGGGGGTCTTAGCCACACACACCCTATGCTGGTGGGCACTGCTGGGGGTCTTAGCCACACACACACTCTAATGCTGGGCACTGCTGGGGGTCTTAGCCACACACACCCTATGCTGCTGGGCACTGCTGGGGGTCTTAGCCACACACACACTCTACTGCTGGGCACTGCTGGGCACTGCTGGGGGTCTTAGCCACACACACCCTATGCTGGTGGGCACTGCTGGGGGTCTTAGCCACACACAGCCTATGCTGCTGGGCACTGCTGGGGGTCTTAGCCAAACACACACTCTAATGCTGGGCACTGCTGGGGGTCTTAGCCACACACACCCTCTACTGCTGGGCACTGCTGGGTGTGTTTTCCACACATCACTTAGACTTACACATACATTACAGACGTATGTCCCACACGTCTCACTATTACACTGGTGATATGCGGTAGTGTACCGTACCCCGAGGTTGATGACGTAGGTGGGGCACGTCTCACTATTACACTGGTGATATGCGGTACCGTACTGTACCCCGAGGTCGATGACGTAGGTGCGGCACGTCTCACTATTACAATGGTGATATGCGGTAGCGTACCATAACCCGAGGTTGATGACGTAGGTGCGGCACGTCTCACTATTACACTGGTGATATGCGGTACCGTACCGTACCCAGAGGTAGATGACGTAGCTGTGCGGCACATCTTACTATTAAAATGGTGACATGCGATAGCATACCGTACCCCGAGGTCGATGACGTAGGTGCGGCAAGTCTCACTATTACAATGGTGATATGCGGTAGCGTACCGTACCCCGAGGTTGATGACGTAGGTGCAGCACTTGTCACTATTACAATGGTGATATGCGGTAGCATACTGTACCCCGAGGTTGATGACGTAGGAGCGGCACATCTCACTATTACAATGGTGATATGCGGTAGTGTACCGTTCCCCGAGGTTGATGACGTAGGTGCGGTACGTCTCACTATTACATTGGTGATATGCGGTACCGTACCGTAACCCGAGGTCGATGAGGTAGGTGCGGCACATCTCACTATTACAATGGTGATATGCGGTTGCATGTGGTGCAACGTACCCCGACATTACAGGCGTGCAATGGTGATGTGCACGTGTGGCACCACGTACAGGTATACTTCAGTTGTTGGGGTTCGTTGTACTCACCGTCTGCGCCGTCGTCGGTTTCTATGTACGAGGTGGTGGGCGTACAGGACTGGGATGACACGGACGATGGGGTTCATGTCTTGTTTGTCGCGTACCGGGGTGCGGTTCGGGCCGGACTCTGCTTTTACAGCAGTTTTTAGCTCTCATAGCGAAAGAGCCGTACAGAGTGTCTTCAACACGGATCTACTTCCTGGTACGGAAGACGCAGTCTATTTACGTTCGGATGTAGCGTGAAGCATCAGCCGAATGCAAATCGCATGGACTTGCGATTTGTACGGAGTTTGTTCCGAGTCGTACGGAGTGACGTTTTGGGTTGGGATCGTACTTGCAGAATCGTACGGGGACGTTTACGAGTACGAATCGTATGGGGAAAAAACGCTCCGTAAGAAGATTCGGGGCGCTTTTTACCCGATCGGAATGGACCCCTGTGTGTTTTTTTCAATGGAGAAGGGGGAAAAAGTGCTTGAAACAAAGCATATTACTTTTTAAATGGCCTCAACAAAGGTTTGCTGTACTAAGCTCACCATCTTCTGTGCTTTAGGAACAAGCAGAATTTATTTATTTTATTTATTTATTTATTTATAAAGTTTTATATAGTGCGAACTTGATCCCGAAGGATATCAGAGCGCTTTACAACTTGAGGTAAAGGTAACAAATCAGAACAGCAGTCTAACATGAGGAATATGATGGGCTTTGAATCCACTAGTACAAACATAACAGCTCAACACAACCTTAGTGCACGAGTTGGAATGGGCCACGCGATGGAGCACAGAGAAACAAGGGGAGCACACACAATAATCATATACAAGAACAACCACCAGCACCCAAAACAATAATCAAAACAAGAGTCCAATGGGATTCCAAAAGGCATTGAATCAAATGTTGAACATCTAACAGATCATTTATACACCTGGATGAACGAAGATTGTGCAAGATGATGGAGCATAATGACTTAAGGGGAGCAAAATTTGTGTTACCTATTTATTTGTAAGTTTTGCAGTTTCATATAGCACGAAATATAGCGCTTTACAAGAGCATCGGTTCATAGATTGTTTGCGGACACAGTGCTGAAACCTCCAAACAAAGCTGCGTCACCACAGCACTGGCCATCTTACCGCACTGCTGCCCACTGTCTCGCATACCTTGCAATCCGAAGATGGCTCCAAGGCATGCAGGATCAGAATGACCTAGGCGCTGGAGCCTCCATGCTGCCACCATTGCAAGGACATCGCTTCTGAAAACCTTATCAGGCCACGGGGAAGGAGAGAGCCGGCAGCGCTGACCTTCTGTCCCCGTGTCACACAAGCCGCTCTTTCTCTCTTCTCTAAATTCCTTTGGCTGGGGCTTTGAGGTACACGGCTCGCGTGCTTTTTTATTTTGTGCAGTTTTATATAGCACGAATTATAGCGCTTTACATGAGCACCCCGTTACGTTGCACAAGGACACATTAATTTCTGGTAGGGAGCACGGGAAATTATGTGAATTGCTCAGAATCACACTTTGTTGATCCAACACTGATGCTCAAGCCTGGTTTCCCAAAGTCGGCAGCTCTGGCCATTATGCTGTCATTAAAAATGGCCCTCGCCCTCGCCCTCCCCCAGCACAGAGCGAGCATCGCCTGTTTACCTTCTCTCCAACCGCCCAATCTGTGTTGTGTAACTTTATATCCCCGCCTCCTTTGTGTTGCTTATTTG
This sequence comes from Lissotriton vulgaris, assembly GCF_964263255.1. Taxonomy (NCBI): domain Eukaryota; kingdom Metazoa; phylum Chordata; class Amphibia; order Caudata; family Salamandridae; genus Lissotriton; species Lissotriton vulgaris. Next base: position 6,389 of record NW_028243331.1, on the reverse strand, counting down.
TCTTTTTCTTTTGCAGTTTGATATAGCACAAAATATAGCGCTTTACAAGAGCATCCGTTCATAGATTGTTCGCGGACACAGTGCTGAAACCTCCAAACAAAGTCGAGTCACCACAGCGCTGGCCATCTTATGTTTTTATTATACCATATCACCGCAGTTCAGCCGCTCCATCCTACTTACAAATGTACCTGAAGAGTTGGTGCTCCCGGTGTGTAACTCAAATTTGTATTGCCTTTCATTCTACTCTGAAAATTTCTTTTTTCATCTTGCAGAATCATAAATGGCAGGAAATTTGAAAGAACCTTCTGTTTTCTTTTGTCCAACCTTGACCTTACCTTTGATTTTCCAAAAGCCCTTGCATCACCCGAGTCCATCACTCCTGCCCCACATTTGTAGCCAGATGCTGTCTCTCCACGGATGGGCCTCGTTTCACCCAGATACTGCTCCTGGTGTTTTAGCTTCAATCCCTTAGACTGCCAGAGCCTTAACTGACAGCTGGAGACAGCAGATACCTTGTTTGTTATCATGTGACACTTCTAGAATCATTTAGACTCTGGTGGGTGACAGGCTAGTTTAGTGGCTGCAATGGATTTTGCTCCCCTGGCTGAAATCGTCAATCAGGTGGAGCACATTGTGCCTGTCTTGTGATAAAAAAGTTCACTACATAACAAATGCACCCTCATTGTGAGTGCCTCATGGAATCACGTGGTCTGATGTGAGTAATTACTGCACTCCCCTTCACCCATGAAAAATCGTCAGAATTTGTATAATGGGGAACTGTGAAGATTCTGGTTGCAGTTAAAGCAGACCTACCTGTTGTTCCCCAATCTTTCTGGTCAAACTCTGAATCCAGTATTAAAACCAGTTGATGCCAAGTGGGTCTATTTGCGCTCATCCTTTGGAATGAGGATATCCAAAATTGTACAACTCAGAAGTGAGAATTGGATATATATTTTTTTCAGCCACCTTTTTTGCAGAGGTTGCTAATTTTTCATAATTGTGATGGCTTTAGCCTACTTGCAGTTTGTGGAGTAAACATGTGAAATCCATGGGTGTTTCAGGAAAGCTATACATTTCGGAAAACTAGACATAATTCAGAATTCAGCAAGGGGTAATTTGGGAAAGATTTTTCAAAAGAAACTAGCAGTTGATATAAACAAGCATTTGGCACAGACAACGCAAAAGCTATTGGCTTTGACAATGTGTTTTAGCCATGTTGTACACCAGTGTGGCTGGTGTTTAGAATGCCTAAAAGTTAGTGTGGATGGAAGGGAGAGAGGTCTAGTGAGGAATCCTTTTGAGTAGGTTCCCTCTTTGAGGTGAGAGGAAACAGATCACTTTGGGAAGGATCGAAGAACGTTCCCACTTGGAGGAGCCACGAAGAACCTCTGGTTATTGTAGCCGCACCACCCCATGTGAGGAACTTGAGGACAGACAAGACTCACCCGCCTGGGCTGCGTGCCGAGAATGTACCAGAAACAGTCGGTATTGCTTCTGCACCCATGGAGTGGGCACGCTCAGAGACTCTGGTCACTCCAATCTTGCATGTGCTGGTAATACTGATTTCGGGCCAGTCGGCTCTAGAGGAACTTTATTGTTAGATGGCACCTCTGCACAGGAACACTTTTGACTTTAGTTACAGAGTTAAAGTGGGACTCCTGAGACTCAGGAGTTAATAATGGGAAAGGCACTCCCTTACTAACAATACTCACAATGAATAATTCAACAAATTTATCTATGCGTGCTGCAGAAGGAGATGGATCGTCCAAACTCCATCAAGTTAATTACTGAAACAAAGAAATCAAGCAGAACCGCTTGCCCTCTGCGCACTGTTGCAATTCCAAAAAGTGGAATTAATGACTAAATCATATTTAAATGCTAAACATTTTAAATGCAAGAACACACTACAAGTTATATGTGTATGATTTTTGTCTTTACTGACATGTCATTTAAATCAACTCATGACGTTCTTTTAGTATACAACTCTCATTAGTACAAAAAACAATTAAATTGCAAACAACTCATTTCCAAATAAAAAGAAAATCAACAATGGGATGCTAGTCATGCGTTCCCTGCCCAATGCATTTCGGGCCTCCCGGCCCTTCGTCAGGGGCAATGCCTAAAAAAAACAGAAAAAATAAATGCTTTTACTCTAATGCAATAGGTTCTTTAAATATGCAAAGTACACCGCAAGTCACTGTGTGCATTCATTAAACATGCTAATACACTGGTTTTAAAAAAGTCCTGTAAATCTCTCAACAGTATTGTGTGATCATACTCACTTAGAGCCCAAAAGAATAAAGGTGAATGATGACGGTCAGTGCAAGTGTGTAAATGTAGAAGACTCCCTCCGTTTCTAAAAATTAAACATGGTTCGCTTTTAGTGACATGTCGATGCATTTGTAAAAAGATAACCAGAAACTACATGGGGGGTTCCTCATCACTTACTCGTAAACGCGCGGATGGTGATACCGGCTTAAAAGTAACAAACAACCACTGGTCACACCGGACTTGAGTTATCTATCACTGGACCCGAAGGGTGCACTCCGTAAAACTAGAAGAAAATGAGGAAACGCGTGCTTGAAATCCGTAACTCTAACCTCTACGTGAAAAAAGCGTATTAACGTTCTAACATTACCCAAGCGTTACTGACTAAATAATGACAGACACACCTCTTTTTCTGCCGCTGCAGGCTTTGACATTACACACAATCTCTCGCCAGTATCGTCGGACTCCCTCGCAGTCCGCTACAAAAGTAAAAAGAAGGCTGGTTCAAACTTATGCATGACACCAAAAGACACATCTTCCTACTGGCCTCGTATTAAAAAATATCTACCTGTACTCCACTCAGTTACAACTTCAAGATTCTCCCGTCCGTAACTAGTCTTTCGTGACACTCCCGGCCATCGGTCAACAAACAATCCTACTCCGCGTCTATTAAACCCACCTACAAAATTGACGCGCCGATCACGCGCGCAAGTAGAAACTGACGACGGACTGAAAAACTAAGGAGATCCTCAGTGAGAACCCAATGGGCGCCATGTTAACGTGGTGTAAAATGTAGTGTTATTGCGATCACAAAGTCAAAATCATACTGTCTAAAGTGTGAATTACAGGTTACAAGAATACACAATGATAAATAACACATGGCAATTGGCCTCTGTGCGAACTGTTCTGTGCAATATCACAAAAAACAACTAAAGTCAACTCGATCATGGATCCCTTTGGGATCTTGTGTCTGCAACCTCTTAATCCAGTAAATTTCTCTTTGTAATAGAGTTCTGGTCAGACTCTTTCCGGGTGTGGGGGTCACCATTTCTAGAATCTGGAATTTTAGTTGGGCGATGGTATATCTGTTTCTGTCCCAATGCACTGCCAGGCTGCTTTTTGCATTCTTATTGCGAATAGTGCTCTTATGCTCTGAAATCCTTATTTTAGCTTTTCTCTCTGTTTTCCCTACGTACAAGAGACCGCAGGGACATTTGATGGCATATATGATGTTCATGGAGTTACAATCCGCATTTATCCTAAGGGGGATAGTTTCACCCGTGTGCGGGTGTTTTACTGAATCCGTAACAATGACATTGTTACAATGAATACAGTTCTGACATTTTTTCATCCCTTTGAAGTTGGTAGAAGTCCTTGTGGTATTTGATTTCAGTAGTTGTTTGATGTTGCACGACCTCCTATAGGCAAAAATGGGTTTGTGTATAAACAGTTCCTTGAAATCAGTCTCATTACTCAATAAATCCCAGTGGGAAATAATGCTTTTTTTAATTTCCTGAGACTCAGACCACTAGTGAGGTTTCACCTGAATGTCGCCTATAGTAAATGGGGAATAACCGCTAGAGCGAGGAAGGAGCAGGGCTCAGTGAACTGTGTAAAGAATCACTAGAGCCCTGACCTCATGGGACTGTGAAAGTTGTTTGTGAATGCCATATTTTCCTTTATGTTCATAGTGATAAAATAAAAGTATTAGCTGGAAAATCTTTTATTACTGCTGCTGCACATATTTTGAGTTATGAGCCTCTGTTCACTGCCTGTATCCATCTCCCTCTGAGAAGTCTTTGGACTGCTGGACTCATGCTGTTACTGAGAGTCAAGTGCTGAGGGGGTACTTGAACCAGCTATTTGGGGTCTAAAGAAGGTTTCCCTAGGTGGCACCCAAGCCCAGGTCCAATTACTGCAGTTACTTTGCCCAAGTAGGATTTATTTTCAGGAAACATTGATGTCTCCCCATTGTGTTTTGGGCCTTTCCTGCTGCAGGTACTAGGCCCACCATCACATGTAGGGTTCTGTTGTTATCGGGACAAGTGAGGGAATGTTCGGTGGTAGGAAGTTTGTTTCTTTTGGCATTTCATGTCACAGAAAACCAAATAAAATGCATTATTTTAGGCAAGTTTGAGGTGTGAAGGGCATTGTGGATAAGAAAACATCATGGGATCCAAGTGAGGCACACCACCCTAGACTCCCCTGGGTGTCTAGTTTTCATCAATGTCTGAGTTTGGTAGGAACATAAGGGCCGATTACTTATCACGCTCTCCAATTAATCACACTGAAAATCAAGAATAATATGATGACTATGACGAAGACTGTTTGATTGCGAGTATTGACATTTGCCATGATACCACTTTCAGGGAGAAGGAGTGGTTTTCTGAATCTTTAAAAGACAGTGACTTGGAAAGTGTGAGGGAATATGTTATGTCAGGTTGGCCTAAAGAGAGGACATTTCCCTAAAATGTACAACCTTATTTCAAGTTGGCAGATGAATTGTCTATTGAGGATAAGGGAATGTTAGTGCATGGAGACAAATGTATCTCTCCTGTTTCTTTAAGAGATAGGATCATTGTGTACGGGCATGAGGGCCATTTAGGTCCGACCCTAACCAAGAGGAAAATAAGAGACAATTACTGGTGGCCTAAAATGGACTCTGAAATCATTGCCTGTGTCCGAAATTGCGTTATTTGTGCAACAAGTGATAAAAGCTTAAAAACAGAGGGAACTCCATTGCAACCTGTCGATCTACCAAGTACTGTTTGGTCAAAATTGGCTATAGATTTCATAGGTCCATTTGGTACTCTGCCTAGAAAAATGAAATTTGCAATTGTAGTGGTGGATTACTATAGCAAATGGTGGGAAGTTAAGTTTGTGGAGGAACCCAATACGCTTAGCGTAGTTACATTCTTGAAAAATCTATTTATTAGGGAAGGATTTCCTAGAGAAATTGTTTCGGACAATGGAGTCCAATTTATATCTAAAGAAATGCAGAGTTTTTGGGGAAATAATGCTATCAAACATAGATGTGTAGCACTTTATCACCCACAGGCCAATGGCTTGGTGGAGAAAATGAATCGCAGATTGGTGGAATGCATTCAATGGGGAATCCAAAATAAATTTGATATTGCCAGAGCTGTTGAAGAAATGTTGTGGTCCTACAGGTGTACTCCTAATGCTGTCTCTGGGGTTTCTCCATTTGAACTTTTAAGAGGACGTCCTCCTGCTTCAAGACTTTGTCCTGCTTGGTTGAGGGAATTTCAAAAGAAAAGTGAAAGAATACTAAAAATTGATAGTGTTATAAGACCTAAAGTAGAAGAATGTCAAAAGAAAATGAATTTTTTTTATGATGCTACACATAGGTTGAAACCTGAACAAGACAAATTCGAGGTGGGTGACTGGGTACGCATTAAGGATCCTAATCACGTTTTGAAAGGGTTGTCTAAGTTCAAACCTACAGTTAGGGTTGAGGTTGTGGCAAAAAATGCGGTAAGAACCAGTCGAAATGAATGGTGGAACAAGGGGAGAGTGGCCAAAGTGAATTGTTCTTCTTTATCTTCCCTTAGCTTAAATGCTCCACCTAAGACATCTTTTCATTCTGTTCCTCCCACTGTTGTTTCTTCTGATGTTCAATCTAATGGAGACGAGTCTAATTCTTATCCTTTATCTGTACGCAGAACTGGTCGGAGGAATATTGTCAAACTTATGAGGTTTCGAAATTGATGTATTATTTTTTTGTGTTATTTACATGATTTGATATGTTGCATTCTTTGTATTTGGTTATTCAAATGAGCTGGTTATTTAAATGATCTTTATTTTTATCAATTTCTTCATCTTGTTCATTGTGTTTGTTTATTTCACTTTTATGTAAAGAAGGGAGTTGTCGTGGTGATCTGGGTTGATGACATCTGAGTTGATGACATAACCTTCCATGTCATCTGGTTCTGGAATGTGTATGTGTCACCAGTTTGGACATTCTATGTTACACAGTTTCTTGGGTCCTGCAACAGCTGTGTTCAATAAACCTACTTCCTGAGGTTACCCAGTTTCCTGGTGATTTACTTAATTACAGTTCCAAAGATAGTGGATGAGCCCACAGAGGCACCCATATAGGA